>NW_026732025.1:350000-487500 GCF_028476545.2 Physella acuta
TATTAGACCTATATAACTGACAATTTAAAATAACGAGCTTAATATTTAATTGATTAGTTAGTTAATTTTTTTTCGATCTGATTTAGTACGGTTAGTTTTATTAGGACATTTTTGTTTTTAAAGGAAGATGTGTTAGCTACAGATACAAATGCAGGATTAGCCACAAACAAAGATGGGAGATGGTAGACACGAACAAAGATGGGAGATGGTAGCCACATTAAATATTAGTCACATATAAAGATGGAGATGGTAGCCACATTAAATATTAGTCACATATAAAGATGGAGATGGTAGACACGAACATAGATGGGAGATGGTAGCCACATTAAATATTAGTCACATATAAAGATGGAGATGGTAGACACGAACAAAGATGGGAGATGGTAGCCACATTAAATATTAGTCACATATAAAGATGGAGATGGTAGACACGAACATAGATGGGAGATGGTAGACACGAACAAGATGGAGATGGTAGCCACATTAAATATTAGTCACATATAAAGATGGAGATGGTAGACACGAACATAGATGGGAGATGGTAGCCACATTAAATATTAGTCACATATAAAGATGGAGATGGTAGACACGAACATAGATGGGAGATGGTAGCCACATTAAATATTAGTCACATATAAAGATGGAGATGGTAGACACGAACATAGATGGGAGATGGTAGCCACATTAAATATTAGTCACATATAAAGATGGAGATGGTAGACACGAACATAGATGGGAGATGGTAGCCACATTAAATATTAGTCACATATAAAGATGGAGATGGTAGACACGAACATAGATGGGAGATGGTAGCCACATTAAATATTAGTCACATATAAAGATGGAGATGGTAGCCACGAACATAGATGGGAGATGGTAGCCACATTAAATATTAGTCACATATAAAGATGGAGATGGTAGACACGAACATAGATGGGAGATGGTAGCCACATTAAATATTAGTCACATATAAAGATGGAGATGGTAGACACGAACATAGATGGGAGATGGTAGCCACATTAAATATTAGTCACATATAAAGATGGAGATGGTAGACACGAACATAGATGGGAGATGGTAGCCACATTAAATATTAGTCACATATAAAGATGGAGATGGTAGACACGAACATAGATGGGAGATGGTAGCCACATTAAATATTAGTCACATATAAAGATGGAGATGGTAGACACGAACATAGATGGGAGATGGTAGCCACATTAAATATTAGTCACATATAAAGATGGAGATGGTAGACACGAACATAGATGGGAGATGGTAGCCACATTAAATATTAGTCACATATAAAGATGGAGATGGTAGACACGAACATAGATGGGAGATGGTAGCCACATTAAATATTAGTCACATATAAAGATGGAGATGGTAGACACGAACATAGATGGGAGATGGTAGCCACATTAAATATTAGTCACATATAAAGATGGAGATGGTAGACACGAACATAGATGGGAGATGGTAGCCACATTAAATATTAGTCACATATAAAGATGGAGATGGTAGACACGAACAAAGATGGAGATGGTAGCCACATTAAATATTAGTCACATATAAAGATGGAGATGGTAGACACGAACATAGATGGGAGATGGTAGCCACATTAAATATTAGTCACATATAAAGATGGAGATGGTAGACACGAACATAGATGGGAGATGGTAGCCACATTAAATATTAGTCACATATAAAGATGGAGATGGTAGCCACGAACATAGATGGAGATGGTAGCCACATTAAATATTAGTCACATATAAAGATGGAGATGGTAGACACGAACATAGATGGGAGATGGTAGCCACATTAAATATTAGTCACATATAAAGATGGAGATGGTAGACACGAACAAAGATGGAGATGGTAGCCACATTAAATATTAGTCACATATAAAGATGGAGATGGTAGACACGAACATAGATGGGAGATGGTAGCCACATTAAATATTAGTCACATATAAAGATGGAGATGGTAGACACGAACATAGATGGGAGATGGTAGCCACATTAAATATTAGTCACATATAAAGATGGAGATGGTAGCCACGAACATAGATGGAGATGGTAGCCACATTAAATATTAGTCACATATAAAGATGGAGATGGTAGACACGAACATAGATGGGAGATGGTAGCCACATTAAATATTAGTCACATATAAAGATGGAGATGGTAGACACGAACATAGATGGAGATGGTAGCCACATTAAATATTAGTCACATATAAAGATGGAGATGGTAGACACGAACAAAGATGGAGATGGTAGCCACATTAAATATTAGTCACATATAAAGATGGAGATGGTAGACACGAATAAAGATGGGAGATGGTAGACACGAACAAAGATGGAGATGGTAGCCACATTAAATATTAGTCACATATAAAGATGGAGATGGTAGACACGAACAAAGATGGGAGATGGTAGACACGAACAAGATGGAGATGGTAGCCACATTAAATATTAGTCACATATAAAGATGGAGATGGTAGACACGAACAAAGATGGGAGATGGTAGACACGAACAAGATGGAGATGGTAGCCACATTAAATATTAGTCACATATTAAGATGGAGATGGTAGCCACGAAAATAAATGGAGATGGTAGACACGAACAAGATGGAGATGGTAGACACGAACAAAGATGGGAGATGGTAGCCACATTAAATATTAGTCACATATAAAGATGGAGATGGTAGCCACGAACAATGATAGAAATGGTAGCCACGAACAATGATAGAGATGGTAGACACGAACAAAGATGGGAGATGGTAGCCACAGATGGAGCTGCAGGAGGTAGCCACGAACAAGATAGAGATGTTAGCCCCAGATAAAGATAAAAGAACCAGCCCCACCACTCAGGTAGGTGAATGTTTCGACCTAACGCCTCCATCAGCGATCCTGTACTTCCTCTGCGATAACTCCCCGACCCCATGCACCGTTGAGTCGCGTGCCGGCCAGGTCACTCACCTACACCCCCATTAAATAGCGAGAAATCATTTTATTTGAAAGATCACCCAGGTGGGCTGGCCGGCCCGGGGTGGGGGGAGTGACCGCGTCTTAAGAAAGTTGACCAGTGTCAATCGATGGACTAATCTACAACAAACCAGCGGGGTGTCTGGAGTTTTATTTTCTTTTTGTAGATGTCAGGAGCGACGATTTGGATGGGACAAAAGCGAAGGTCTAAGATGAAAGGAAGTGGGGGCGAGATGTAGAGAATGTCAGTGGTGATTAAAAACATGAATCACTAAATGAGTAGTGAAATAAAGAGAGGTTATTGTTCTTTTATTATGGTCTTTTCTGTTTGTTTTCTTTTGGCTAGTAGTTCCTTTTAGCCAGGGGTCTCCAAACTTTTCGGCCCGAGGGCCGCATTAACTATCAAATATAAGTTTGGGGGCCAGAGTTTCTTCCAGGCATCTCATTGGGGTGATATTTTTCCGCAGTCACCTACAACAACCGACCCACACAACATCAACATCCCACCCACATACCACCCACACAACATCCACATCCCAAACAACATCCTACCACACCATCTTTTATGACTATCCTCTTGTCTAGATATTTATTTAAATATGAAAGAAACCAATCCACAATTTTTTTTATCAGGGCGTGAAACCAACCAATCCCCAAATTTTATCCGGTTGATGTCCGACCGGTCTTGCGTGCCACCTAGAGCAGCCTACAACAGCGCTGTATACTGTCAAAGCATTACTGATCTCGCAGACCCACAAACTCTTTCAACCAACTCTAAGCTAGCGTGATCTCATTGGCGTTTGAAAGATATGCATTCTAGTATTACTAAAGGCAGAACAACACAAATTTAGAAAAAAAAAAGAATTCACGTTTGGTTGTACAAAAATATTACATCGTGTTTGAAGTGGTCGCTGTTTAACGGTTAAATGGTTCTTGGGTAAGGCGTGGTTGTTGGTGGGGAGGGGGGATTATATAAAAATGTACAACAAGTAAAGTTTGAATGTTTTTGTTTCATGCCGTGTTGGTTTTGTTATACGCGAACATGTAAGTTTAAGGAAAATTAATTCTTTAGAAAAATTAAGAAAAGCTGGGTGGTACAGTGAACGACGCGAACAAGATTTGAGGGAACTAAAAAAAGGGGAAACGGGATACGAATAAATTTTAAAATAAAACGCGTTTAGTTCGTGCTTTAAAAAAATCTGGCAAGTTTTATTTTAGAACCGCCAAGTCTAGTTCACCATATTTCTGTGGCTAGTGTTACCTGTCCTTGTTTAAATTCGTATTAACTTTGTGCTTTTAAAAATCTGGCAAGTTTTATTTTAGAACCGCCTAGTCTAGTTCACCATATTTGTGTGGCTAGTGTTACCTGTCCTTGTTTAAATTCTTATTACCTTTTGTCGTGTTATTTTTTCCTATGATTATTTTTTCTACGAATTTCGTTGACTATTCCTTTGACACCCCCCCCCCCATCACCACTCCCACCCCTCCCCCACCACAACAACAATTAAACAACAAGATAATGTTTTCAAACTAATCAAGTAAGTATACAGTGAGATATTGGTGTAATTTTTTTAATGAAGCAGTCAATTTCTTTAATTATCCGAGTTTAATTAACTGTAACTTGAATTGTCTACTAGTTTGAATTGTACTAGCGTCCAATATTGAAACTAGCGTGTAAGTGCGAACGATTAGTTGTTGAGGGATCAAAGAAATCTCACGTAACGAGGTTTGTTCCCCTGGGTGTGGGGGTCAGTGCGTGCAACCTGTTTACCTGGGGGTGGGGATTTCAGATCGTGCGATCAGGTGGGGGTCTGATGTTTAATAAATATTCATGGACTTCCACTCACGTTGTAATGTCCGCGCGTGGACGCTTGATCAATGCTACATTTTACATGGCGTAACAGAAAGTCCCCCCCCCCCCTATCGTCCCGATGGAGAATCCCCCGCCACCCCCTGTTGAGAGCAGGCATCAACACATGGACATACCACCCTTGTTCTGGGGGGCACCAGGCCCAGGGAGGGGGCCGCCCCACGGTCTCAGGTTCCGACCTGGACCACCACATCAAAGGGCGTGGCCCGCCAATCATAACACCGCCACACGCCCTGACCAACGCTGACCGCCACGCCACCCTCCCCCCAGCTGTGAAAAGTCAGGTTAATTTATTCACCAGGATATACTTAATAACCCGATAATTAATTATTTTCTAACCATCTCCTCTACTGATGCGTAATGTTTAATGTTTCATATACACGATTCTCATTTTCAACACCGCATCACGTGGCTTCTCATTTACAGTCAGCGATATCTAGTTAGCTCTGCGCCAGCTGGTTTGAAGATCTCAGTCCCCACCCTAAGTCCCCACCCTGTGTCCCGGGCATCAGTTTCACCGTTCCATACCACGTGATTACCGATGACCCCAAACATCCACGTGTGTTTCACACGTCAGCCAAACGCCACGTGTCCGGCTGTTTGAAATTGGAGGCGTCCAAAATTTTTTTTAACATATTGATCTGGATGTGCTGTATTGAATGTTTTATCTGTCAATTATTACGCGTGGTAGTTTTGAATACGACATGGGGAGGGAGAATGGTTGAGTGGTTGTACCAAGCTGTACCCTGATGGTACAGCGGGACAACAGACCACTACCGGCTGGCACATCTACCACCGGAAATACGCCCACTCATTAGGATATTTTTCTATGAATTTTATTTACAAAAAGAATTTTAAAAAATAATAAACAGAATTAATCAAATGCTGTCGCAGATGTTGATCCAGTAGATTAAGAAGGAGTGGAATGGGGAGGGGAGGGAGGGTGAAACATCCTTTTGTCTTCTTATTTTTTAGACTTGATAACACGTGTTAATTTAATACTTTGTTTGGTTAAATAAAAATTAGAAATTAATTTACTACGAAATAAATGACTTGTCATTAAAATGAACGTTAATTCAGCTGTATGACTTCAGCTGCTGGTAATATGATACAGTTGAGCAGATGTTGCATGTATTAGATGCGCGGTGACTTGTTTCGTTTTAATGGTCAGTTTTGAGCCTTAGAATTTTTTTTTTACTAATGAAGTTATATTTCATTAGTGAACTTATATTTCATGTAACGGTTTTAGTAACAATTGGGAGTGTCTTGTGCTTGATGACTTCGATGTGGTGATGTTACACCTTCAGCATGACACCATTTACACCATGGTGTTACATTTACAGCATGACACATTATACATTGTGGTAATACACCTTTATTAAGACACCATTAACATCGTGATGTTACACCCTGATTATGATACAATATACATTGTGTTAACATTTTCATCATGACACCATTAATTCGTAATGTCACAATTTCAACATGACACCATATATTATTATATCACACCCACACCATTACACTATTTGCATCGCCGAACTTTGTGACCTAATGACGTCACAGCTATAGATAGCACTGCGTTGGAAAAATCTGGCAAAAAAATGACGTCAAATGACACACCAGAATATGACAAATCTAGCGATGCACCTGATAAGAACTCAAGTTCTTTCAGTCGACGCTCAAGATTTTAAGTACAAGAACCTATGTGGGCGGTGCCTTTGTTCAAAGGCTGAACTAGCAGAAGAAAGGAGTTACCTACCCTACGTTATGCGCATGACCGGATCTGACGCGAAGATCAACTTGATTTCATTGGTCCCGATCCCCTTATGTGTATCAACTAACTCGTATGACGCGTTTATTTTTAGAACTAGTAACGGGCGTCTGCATAGTCCATAGAGGGTGTAAAGTAATGAAAATATGTGTTGATTGATACATTAGAAAGTTAATCTTACTGATTAGTGTTTAGTGGTAATCTAAACTAAAATTGTGTCAAAGGTTTTCTACAATATTAAGCTGATTCACTTTCTCATAAGAATATCTTTCATAATTTAAAAGCAAGAAACAATATTAAGAAAATCTTTGTTACTTTTTTTGTTGGAGGAGTTGGGGTGGGAGTGGGAGTGGGGGAGGGGGAGGGGAGTTTTGTGGCTTGAGACTGACCATCGTATTTTGTCTGCTTTATCGTGTGTTTTTTTTTAAAACTTTCTTTGGGTCATGTCAAGTCTAATTAATTAAACCACCAATTTCAACGTGTAATTTTAAATGTTTGAATCGACTCAATGGCACGACTACTAGCTGCGATTTGAAATCCCCCTCCCTTCGCTCTCCCAGTAGACGGGCCAAGACTTCAGCACCTGGTCTGGCACCGTGTCCAGCGTCTACCTGATGCCAATACTTTCATCGAGCTAATCAGCCGTGTTAATTTGTCCAGAGAGATACATCCGGCCCGTGTACGGCTGACACCCCACCGTCCTGTATCTCTGGATCTGGTTTGTGTTGAAGACCTTCTGAGGCACCCCACGCCATCAGATTAGTTCCTCGTGGACGTCATGGGCGTCTTTAATCTGTTGGCGTGTAGACGTCATGGGCGTCTTCGGGTATCTGTTGCGCGACTAGCACTGTCAGAAACCAGAAATCTCTCTTTGTATAGGCTTTTGCAGACTTTTGTAGGCGTGTGTAGGCTTGCACACCACACGATTAAAAAGTTAGAAGTTTCGTGTACTTGTACGCATTTATCGTGCATTTAATTGATGTAAAAACTTCTTTACGTAAAATAAATCAAACAATACAGTTTTCGTGAAGTCGTAGTCCATTTTTTTATGATTAGGCTGTTAATAGATGGTCCGAAATTATACTTTGCATTAAAATATAGGTATTGAATTGTTTGATAATAACGTTGATACGTTTCTGATATTGGAAACGCAAATCTTCATTCCCGTGGTTAGTATGATATTGACGGTTACCGTTAACTTTATCGTCAGGTTAAGTAGATGGTTACCACCAGGTTAGGGAGATGGTTACCATCAGGTTAGGGAGATGGTTACCATCAGGTTAGGGAGATGGTTACCATCAGGTTAGGGAGATGGTTACCATCAGGTTAGGGAGATGGTTACCATCAGGTTAGGGAGATGGTTACCATCAGGTTAGGGAGATGGTTACCATCAGGTTAGGGAGATGGTTACCATCAGGTTAGGGAGATGGTTACCATCAGGTTAGGGAGATGGTTACCATCAGGTTAGGGAGATGGTTACCATCAGGTTAGGGAGATGGTTACCATCAGGTTAGGTAGATGGTTACCATCAGGTTAGGGAGATGGTTACCATCAGGTTAGGGAGATGGTTACCATCAGGTTAGGGAGATGGTTACCATCAGGTTAGGTAGATGGTTACCATCAGGTTAGGGAGATGGTTACCATCAGGTCACTGAGATGGTTACCATCAGGTTAGGGAGATGGTTACCATCAGGTTAGGGAGATGGTTACCATCAGGTTAGGGAGATGGTTACCATCAGGTTAGGGAGATGGTTACCATCAGGTTAGGTAGATGGTTACCATCAGGTTAGGTAGATGGTTACCATCAGGTTAGGGAGATGGTTACCATCAGGTTAGGGAGATGGTTACCATCAGGTTAGGGAGATGGTTACCATCAGGTTAGGGAGATGGTTACCATCAGGTTAGGGAGATGGTTACCATCAGGTTAGGTAGATGGTTACCATCAGGTTAGGTAGATGGTTACCATCAGGTTAGGGAGATGGTTACCATCAGGTTAGGGAGATGGTTACCATCAGATTAGGGAGATGGTTACCATCCAGTTAGGGAGATGGTTACCATCAGGTTAGGGAGATGGTTACCATCAGATTAGGGAGATGGTTACCATCAGGTTAGGGAGATGGTTACCATCAGGTTAGGGAGATGGTTACCATCAGAATAGGGAGATGGTTACCTTCAGGTTAGGGAGATGGTTACCATCAGGTTAGGGAGATGGTTACCATCAGGTTAGGGAGATGGTTACCATCCAGTTAGGGAGATGGTTACCATCAGGTTAGGGAGATGGTTACCATCAGGTTAGGGAGATGGTTACCATCAGGTCACTGAGATGGTTACCATCAGGTTAGGGAGATGGCTACCATCAGGTTAGGGAGATGGTTACCATCAGGTTAGGTAGATGGTTACCATCAGGTTAGGGAGATGGTTACCATCAGGTTAGGTAGATGGTTACCATCAGGTTAGGGAGATGGTTACCATCAGGTTAGGGAGATGGTTACCATCAGGTTAGGGAGATGGTTACCATCAGGTTAGGTAGATGGTTACCATCAGGTTAGGGAGATGGTTACCATCCAGTTAGGGAGATGGTTACCATCAGGTTAGGGAGATGGTTACCATCAGGTTAGGGAGATGGTTACCATCAGGTTAGGGAGATGGTTACCATCAGGTTAGGGAGATGGTTACCATCAGGTTAGGGAGATGGTTACCATCAGGTTAGGGAGATGGTTACCATCAGGTTAAGTAGATGGTTACCATCAGGTTAGGGAGATGGTTACCATCAGGTTAGGGAGATGGTTACCATCAGGTTAGGTAGATGGTTACCATCAGGTTAGGGAGATGGTTACCATCAGGTTAGGGAGATGGTTACCATCAGGTTAGGGAGATGGTTACCATCAGGTTAGGTAGATGGTTACCATCAGGTTAGGTAGATGGTTACCATCAGGTTAGGGAGATGGTTACCATCAGGTTAGGGAGATGGTTACCATCAGATTAGGGAGATGGTTACCATCCAGTTAGGGAGATGGTTACCATCAGGTTAGGGAGATGGTTACCATCAGATTAGGGAGATGGTTACCATCAGGTTAGGGAGATGGTTACCATCAGGTTAGGGAGATGGTTACCATCAGATTAGGGAGATGGTTACCATCAGGTTAGGGAGATGGTTACCATCAGGTTAGGGAGATGGTTACCATCAGGTTAGGGAGATGGTTACCATCAGGTTAGGGAGATGGTTACCATCAGGTTAGGGAGATGGTTACCATCAGGTTAGGGAGATGGTTACCATCAGGTTAGGGAGATGGTTACCATCAGGTTAGGGAGATGGTTACCATCAGGTTAGGGAGATGGTTACCATCAGATTAGGGAGATGGTTACCATCAGGTTAGGGAGATGGTTACCATCAGGTTAGGGAGATGGTTACCATCAGGTTAGGGAGATGGTTACCATCAGATTAGGGAGATGGTTACCATCAGGTTAGGGAGATGGTTACCATCAGGTTAGGGAGATGGTTACCATCAGGTTAGGGAGATGGTTACCATCAGGTTAGGGAGATGGTTACCATCAGGTTAGGGAGATGGTAACCATCAGATTAGGGAGATGGTTACCATCAGGTTAGGGAGATGGTTACCATCAGGTTAGGGAGATGGTTACCATCAGGTTAGGGAGATGGTTACCATCAGATTAGGGAGATGGTTACCATCAGGTTAGGGAGATGGTTACCATCAGGTTAGGGAGATGGTTACCATCAGGTTAGGGAGATGGTTACCATCAGGTTAGGGAGATGGTTACCATCAGGTTAAGTAGATGGTTACCATCAGGTTAGGGAGATGGTTACCATCAGGTTAGGGAGATGGTTACCATCAGGTTAGGTAGATAGTTACCATCAGGTTAGGGAGATGGTTACCATCAGGTTAGGGAGATGGTTACCATCAGGTTAGGGAGATGGTTACCATCAGGTTAGGTAGATGGTTACCATCAGGTTAGGTAGATGGTTACCATCAGGTTAGGGAGATGGTTACCATCAGGTTAGGGAGATGGTTACCATCAGATTAGGGAGATGGTTACCATCCAGTTAGGGAGATGGTTACCATCAGGTTAGGGAGATGGTTACCATCAGATTAGGGAGATGGTTACCATCAGGTTAGGGAGATGGTTACCATCAGGTTAGGGAGATGGTTACCATCAGATTAGGGAGATGGTTACCATCAGGTTAGGGAGATGGTTACCATCAGGTTAGGGAGATGGTTACCATCAGGTTAGGGAGATGGTTACCATCAGGTTAGGGAGATGGTTACCATCAGGTTAGGGAGATGGTTACCATCAGGTTAGGGAGATGGTTACCATCAGGTTAGGGAGATGGTTACCATCAGGTTAGGGAGATGGTTACCATCAGGTTAAGTAGATGGTTACCATCAGGTTAGGGAGATGGTTACCATCAGGTTAGGGAGATGGTTACCATCAGGTTAGGGAGATGGTTACCATCAGGTTAGGGAGATGGTTACCATCAGGTTAGGGAGATGGTTACCATCAGGTTAGGGAGATGGTTACCATCAGGTTAGGGAGATGGTTACCATCCAGTTAGGGAGATGGTTACCATCAGGTTAGGGAGATGGTTACCATCCAGTTAGGGAGATGGTTACCATCAGGTTAGGGAGATGGTTACCATCAGGTTAGGGAGATGGTTACCATCAGGTTAGGGAGATGGTTACCATCAGGTTAGGGAGATGGTTACCATCAGGTTAGGGAGATGGTTACCATCAGATTAGGGAGATGGTTACCATCAGGTTAGGGAGATGGTTACCATCAGGTTAGGGAGACAGTACCATCAGGTTAGGGAGATGGTTACCATGTTACCATCAGGTTAGGGAGATGGTTACCATCAGGTTAGGGAGATGGTTACCATCAGGTTAGGGAGATGGTTACCATCAGGTTAGGGAGATGGTTACCATCAGGTTAGGGAGATGGTTACCATCAGGTTAGGGAGATGGTTACCATCAGGTTAGGGAGATGGTTACCATCAGGTTAGGGAGATGGTTACCATCAGGTTAGGGAGATGGTTACCATCAGGTTAGGGAGATGGTTACCATCAGGTTAGGGAGATGGTTACCGTCAGGTTAGGGAGATGGTTACCATCCAGTTAGGGAGATGGTTACCATCAGGTTAGGGAGATGGTTACCATCCAGTTAGGGAGATGGTTACCATCAGGTTAGGGAGATGGTTACCATCAGGTTAGGGAGATGGTTACCATCAGGTTAGGGAGATGGTTACCATCCAGTTAGGGAGATGGTTACCATCAGGTTAGGGAGATGGTTACCATCAGGTTAGGGAGATGGTTACCATCAGGTTAGGGAGATGGTTACCATCAGGTTAGGGAGATGGTTACCATCAGGTTAGGGAGATGGTTACCATCAGGTTAGGGAGATGGTTACCATCAGGTTAGGGAGATGGTTACCATCAGGTTAGGGAGATGGTTACCATCAGGTCACTGAAATGGTTACCATCAGGTTAGGGAGATGGTTACCATCAGGTTAGGGAGATGGTTACCATCAGGTTAGGGAGATGGTTACCATCAGGTTAGGGAGATGGTTACCATCAGGTTAGGGAGATGGTTACCATCCAGTTAGGGAGATGGTTACCATCAGGTTAGGGAGATGGTTACCATCCAGTTAGGGAGATGGTTACCATCAGGTTAGGGAGATGGTTACCATCAGGTTAGGGAGATGGTTACCATCAGGTTAGGGAGATGGTTACCATCAGGTTAGGGAGATGGTTACCATCAGGTTAGGGAGATGGTTACCATCAGATTAGGGAGATGGTTACCATCAGGTTAGGGAGATGGTTACCATCAGGTTAGGGAGACAGTACCATCAGGTTAGGGAGATGGTTACCATGTTACCATCAGGTTAGGGAGATGGTTACCATCAGGTTAGGGAGATGGTTACCATCAGGTTAGGGAGATGGTTACCATCAGGTTAGGGAGATGGTTACCATCAGGTTAGGGAGATGGTTACCATCAGGTTAGGGAGATGGTTACCATCAGGTTAGGGAGATGGTTACCATCAGGTTAGGGAGATGGTTACCATCAGGTTAGGGAGATGGTTACCATCAGGTTAGGGAGATGGTTACCATCAGGTTAGGGAGATGGTTACCATCAGTTTAGGGAGATGGTTACCGTCAGGTTAGGGAGATGGTTACCATCCAGTTAGGGAGATGGTTACCATCAGGTTAGGGAGATGGTTACCATCCAGTTAGGGAGATGGTTACCATCAGGTTAGGGAGATGGTTACCATCAGGTTAGGGAGATGGTTACCATCCAGTTAGGGAGATGGTTACCATCAGGTTAGGGAGATGGTTACCATCCAGTTAGGGAGATGGTTACCATCAGGTTAGGGAGATGGTTACCATCAGGTTAGGGAGATGGTTACCATCAGGTTAGGGAGATGGTTACCATCAGGTTAGGGAGATGGTTACCATCAGGTTAGGGAGATGGTTACCATCAGGTTAGGGAGATGGTTACCATCAGGTCACTGAGATGGTTACCATCAGGTTAGGGAGATGGTTACCATCAGGTTAGGGAGATGGTTACCATCAGGTTAGGGAGATGGTTACCATCAGGTTAGGGAGATGGTTACCATCAGGTTAGGGAGATGGTTACCATCAGGTTAGGGAGATGGTTACCATCAGGTCACTGAGATGGTTACCATCAGGTTAGGGAGATGGTTACCATCAGGTCACTGAGATGGTTACCATCAGGTTAGGGAGATGGTTACCATCAGGTTAGGTAGATGGTTACCATCAGGTTAGGGAGATGGTTACCATCAGGTTAGGGAGATGGTTACCATCAGGTTAGGGAGATGGTTACCATCAGGTTAGGGAGATGGTTACCATCAGGTTAGGGAGATGGTTACCATCAAGTTAGGGAGATGGTTACCATCAGGTTAAGTAGATGGTTACCATTAGGTTAGGGAGATGGTTACCATCAGGTTAGGGAGATGGTTACCATCAGGTTAGGGAGATGGTTACCATCAGGTTAGGGAGATGGTTACCATCAGGTTAGGGAGATGGTTACCGTCAGGTTAGGGAGATGGTTACCATCCAGTTAGGGAGATGGTTACCATCAGGTTAGGGAGATGGTTACCATCCAGTTAGGGAGATGGTTACCATCAGGTTAGGGAGATGGTTACCATCAGGTTAGGGAGATGGTTACCATCAGGTTAGGTAGATGGTTACCATCAGGTTAGGGAGATGGTTACCATCAGGTTAGGGAGATGGTTACCATCAGGTTAGGGAGATGGTTACCATCAGGTTAGGGAGATGGTTACCATCAGGTTAGGGAGATGGTTACCATCAGGTTAGGGAGATGGTTACCATCAGGTTAGGGAGATGGTTACCATCAGGTCACTGAGATGGTTACCATCAGGTTAGGGAGATGGTTACCATCAGGTTAGGGAGATGGTTACCATCAGGTTAGGGAGATGGTTACCATCAGGTTAGGGAGATGGTTACCATCAGGTCACTGAGATGGTTACCATCAGGTTAGGGAGATGGTTACCATCAGGTTAGGGAGATGGTTACCATCAGGTTAGGGAGATGGTTACCATCAGGTTAGGGAGATGGTTACCATCAGGTTAGGGAGATGGTTACCATCAGGTTAGGGAGATGGTTACCATCAGGTTAGGGAGATGGTTACCGTCAGGTTAGGGAGATGGTTACCATCAGGTTAGGGAGATGGTTACCATCAGGTTAGGGAGATGGTTACCATCCAGTTAGGGAGATGGTTACCATCAGGTTAGGGAGATGGTTACCATCAGGTTAGGGAGATGGTTACCATCAGGTTAGGGAGATGGTTACCATCAGATTAGGGAGATGGTTACCATCAGGTTAGGGAGATGGTTACCATCAGGTTAGGGAGATGGTTACCATCAGGTTAGGGAGATGGTTACCATCAGGTTAGGTAGATGGTTACCATCAGGTTAGGGAGATGGTTACCGTTATTCAACTGGTGTGGGCCGACGTTATCGAAAGTAACGAAGAAGAACGCTAATCTCCCAGCATGCCTCGTTCTCGTTTATCGCCTCATTGCCACACGTCTTCTCACAGAGATGTTAGCCAGTCAACAATCACCCCCCCCCACCCAACATACGGGGGGGGGGGGTGTAGGGGGAGGTGAGTGACACGAATCCACCTGTAAGATAGCGTCCGCTCCTGGTGAGATTAGACTGACCACGTGACGTACAGACAGGAAGTAACGTGCAGGTAGGGGGGTAGACAAGGAGAGGCAGATACCTGTTGTTTTATACAGATAACCCGGCAACAGTTTTTAGCAAACAAAATAATTATCACAAACATAAAAATTGTATTTCCTCAACTCAGTTTTTAAAAAAAAAAAATTTAATTATCACGCGGTAAAAGTGTTAATTAAACCTTTTAGCTAGTTTTAGGCGAATTATCCCCCCCCCCCACCCCACTTTTTTTCTTTTTCCTGTCTAGTTTCCTTCGATCGTTATCCATTTATGTAATTAAAGCCGTTAATCTTAATGAGCTTTTTTTTTTTGTTTAATAACGTCTGCATCGACTGGTCCATTTGATTACGTTCTCACCGTTAATTATCAGGGGTGGGGGGGGGGGGAGTGGGGATTAATACATAACATCGTCACATTCATGTACACGGCGTTTTTTTAGGTGACAAATTCTAGCCGCGCCGTCCCAATCTTGGCACTTCCGGTACGTAGACATGTCGGGGGTCCTAGGGGAACCTTTGTATTATCCCATTAAACATATGAATATGGGATAACTCCTGATTCTTTCTACCTTGGCAAAACGCCTGACTTGTATTGACTGAGATACTAGATGTATGTCAGTTTGTATGATGTATAAGGATTTATTTAAGTAAATTTCTATGATGTATAAGGATTCATTTAAGTGTATTTGTATGAAGTATAAGGAATACGCAAAGATTCTATCATGCATGCGATTGATGCACAGTAACACACGAGTATTCCAGCTATATGTTTACTAGCTGCATCCCGTGCTCCGTCACGGTAAATCTTTTTTAAATGTACCAACAGAACAAAACTAAACACAAAACAAACGAACGCAAAAAAAAAAAAACAAAAAAAAACGAAAAAACAAACACAACACTCATAACATAAACACAATTTAAATGCAATCATAAAGGCATATTGCTCACAGTCTAGCCCGTAGCGCCAAATTGCGCCCTTTCCGGTGATTTGCACCCCCTCAAACTTTCGATTTGCACCCCTTCCCCCCCCCCCCCCCCGCCCTAAAACTTTCGATTTCCACCACCCCCCTCGCAATTTTTTTCCAACCCAATTTGGCGCCCCCTAAGGTCGGCACCCGGGGACATATGCCCTCCCCTCGCTACGAATCTCCTATAAAACCCCTAGCTTGTCCTCAAACCGAAAGATAGAATAATAATTAGTAAACAGTATAAATAATAGGCAGTATTTAAAATATCCGTGTTTTACCTACAATATTTCACTTTATCCATTCACGCATTTTTTTTCCAGTACTTTAAATTTTAAAAATTTACAATAGAGTTTCATAACTAAAACCATTGCGCACCTAATGAACGTGATGACGCGTCTATAATAGTGCTGAATAGTTGATTAAAAATTATAAGTAATAAACAGAAGGGCCTACATTCAGTGAATAAAATAAATAAAAGATTGCCTTTTATCAATCCATGCTAATTATAATTTTCTAACAATAATTTTCTCTTACACATCCGAATAATTTGCATTCACATTTCGCTAATTATATTATTGCAACACTAATTCCTTCTATGACGAACGTATATTTGCATTCACATTTTTTATTAGCGTGAGTTTAATGTATTTTTAAATTACCTCCTTTGTCAAAATTAGAAAAGAGTTAAATTAATTTGATTTTTCTAACCTACAGTTATTATGTTATTAAAATGTATCCACTTTTTCTAGGAATATTAACGTAAACTATATTTGACATTGATCCTTTTAATATGTTTTAGCAATGTGCGTGTATTTAATATTCTCTTTACGTTATGCAAAATTGTACAAACAGTGGAAATTATAAAATAGCTCTATGCCGCTATATAAACAAACCCTACTCTAATACTTATAATAAGACACTGCGGTGCACTGAAAAGCACAGCATGGTGCGTAGTTTACTTTTACAGTCCCAAAATCTATAGCGATGACGGACGGAAGGAAGGAAGGAAGGACAGACACAGCCCGCTTATATTATAGATTACAGCTGAAATTGTAAAAAACTTTTTACTATGAAATGGTCTGTTTTAAACGCTTGGTAAAGTCTGAAATCAAGATTTATAACATTCTTTATGGAAACAAAAAAAAAAAAAGATATTTTAAAACAAGCAAAAAACAAAACGTATTTGAGGTTATACAGATTTGTAGAGCGTGGGGTGGTTGGGGGGGGGTGTAGACGCAGTGGGGGGGGGGGGTAGAGTATGGGGGGTGTAGAGACGGTGGGTGTATAGAGTGGAGGATTAGATGGTGGGGGGGGGTGTAGAGAGAGGGATAAGTAGGGAGGGGTATAGATGGTATGTTTATAAGGTGGTATGTACAGAGTGTGGATGTAGATGTAGGGGTGTATAAAGTTGGAGTGGTGTAGGGTGGTGTGGGGTGTTGAGGTTGGAGGTATTAAGGGTGGGGGTGTCGAGATTGGGGGTGTTGAGATTGGGGGTGTCGAGGGTGGGGGTGTAGAGAGTGGGGGGTGTCGAGGGTGGGATGTCGAGGGTGGGGGTGTAGAGAGTGGGGGTGTCGAGGGTGGGGGTGTCGAGGGTGGGGTGTAGAGAGTGGGGGTGTAGAGAGTGGGAGTCGATGACAGAAACGGACATCTGCCTAAAGATGGGGCGGAGAGGGTGATCTTGTCGCCGGGGTCGCCAAGGGAGCAGACTTATCCGTTAAATACGGGCTTGGTACCGGTGGAGGCTACTCCCGTCTCCACGATCGCTATCCCAGGTTCCCCATCACTGGCCAGAGAATCGCTAGGCGGCTCGCGTGGCCCTAATTTGCCCACTATACCATGTCATTACAGGACCCAAGGTGGGGCGGTCGCGCTGACAATAATACGCCCGGGGTGGGGCGGGGGAGGGAGTTGGAACAATGTCCAACATACGAGGAAGGGATTACTGGAAGAGGGAGGGGAGGGAATGATCCGTTGTAACAACGACCCAGGGTTGTAAATTAGGATGCTGATTCTCAAAATAACCTCTTGTATTTCATTGGATGAATAAATCATAACTTTACATTTTATTGAAGGACCAAACGCCAATTTTTTATGGTCTACCTTTCCCAGCGACACCGGAATTATACCATTTAATGGCTTATAAAGAGGGGCGCTGTAATTATTTTATTTTATTGACCCCTAATTAGTCGAGCTAATGACCATATCAACTAATTATATAAAAATATTCTTTTGCTTTTGTCTTTTTTTTTACTATCTGCAACAACACAACTACCAAACATCACAAGATTTTAATGGAGGACATAAACACATACA
The DNA here is from genome assembly GCF_028476545.2 of Physella acuta. Classification (NCBI taxonomy): domain Eukaryota; kingdom Metazoa; phylum Mollusca; class Gastropoda; family Physidae; genus Physella; species Physella acuta. The sequence continues at coordinate 368,148 of NW_026732025.1, forward strand.
GATAAAAAAGTATATAAAGTATAGTACTCTTCCAAACCAAATTCTACATGGGGCAGATGAAGTAGAGTTCGCCTGGTTCTCTGACATCGTTGTAAGAATAGACTGTGTATCAAACACTAAATACTCGAGTCTTTGTTTTCCTCGACTGGATCCAAACACCAATCAATTGGTAGGGCCTACCAGTTTTACAGTACTTGCTTACTTTGTATGTGTCGTGCTTTTGTATACGATATCCATTCACAGACTAAGCAGTTCAAAATACAGTTTCTTAAATACATTTTTAAAAAATTAAATTATGGCTTTTCGTTTTGAAAAATGAATTGTTAATCATTTTTTTCCTAATCTTGGCTCTTGTTTAAAGAATGTTTTTTTTTCGTTTCTTAAATCATTGCTTTTATAGTTATAGTAAAGAAAAGTTTGTTTTCTTTAAATCAAAGCTTTAGTAGTGAAAAATGTGTTTCCCTAAAATTATGGCTTCAGTAGTGAAGTACAGGTTTTGTTTTCCAAAAATATAGTGAAGAAAGGTTTTTTCCTTAAATGAAATGGCTTATAAAGAAAAGTATGGTTTTTGTTTTCCTTAAATTATGGCTTGCATAGTGAAGTATGGTTTTTGTTTTCCTTAAATTATGGCTTACATAGTGAAGTATGGTTTTTGTTTTCCTAAATTATGGCTTATATAGTGAAGTATGGTTTTTTGTTTTCCTTAACTAATGGCTTATATAGTGAAGTATGGTTTTTGTTTTCCTTAAATTATGGCTTACATAGTAAAGTATGGTTTTTGTTTTCCTAAATTATGGCTTATATAGAAAAGTATGTTTTTTATTTTCCTTAAATTATGGCTTACATAGTGAAGTATGGTTTTTGTTTTCCTAAATTATGGCTTATATAGTGAAGTATGGTTTTTTGTTTTCCTTAACTTATGGCTTATATAGTGAAGTATGTTTTTTGTTTTCCTTAAATTATGGTTTTTATAGTAAAGAGAGGTTTTTGTTTTCCTTAAATTATGGCTTTTATAGTGAAGAAAGGTTTTTGTTTTCCTTTAATTATGGCTTTTATAGCGAAGAAAGGTTTATGTTTTTCTTAAATTATGGATGATACAGTGAAGTATGGTTTTTGTTTTCCTTAAGTTATGGCTTATATAGTGAAGTATGGTTTTTGTTTTCCTTAAATTATGGTTTTTATAGTAAAGAAAGGTTTTTGTTTTCCTTAAATTATGGCTTTTATAGTGAAGAAAGGTTTTTGTTTTCCTTTAATTATGGCTTTTATAGCGAAGAAAGGTTTATGTTTTTCTTAAATTATGGATGATACAGTGAAGTATGGTTTTTGTTTTCCTTAAGTTATGGCTAATGGTTTTTATCTTTCTGTGTTAGAGTGACCTCTGCCCCGTAAAAATTTGTATTTGACTCACCAGTTTTACAAACAGCGCACTGAATCGGCCTGACACGGGCGTCACGTGACCAGAGCCGGGGACCAGAGACAATACCTGGATCTAGGCCACAGCCCAGCGGACTTCCGGTGATCCCTGCCGAGGTGGGCGTGCTGGTGCATAGCGCATGCGCACGGCCGCTGGTGGGGGAGACTACCCCAAGAGTAATTAGCAAGTCTTGTCCCGAGTTATCCCCCCGGAAGACAACTTCCGCTGTTGCCATGACGATTCAGGGCGGGCTCAGTGACCTAGGATTTTTTTTTATGGTTTTAATTTTTTTTTTTTTTTACTTTCTCGATCAAACGATACATAATCCAGTCAATGGCTATTTATATCCTGCATTGACCCTAATAGTTGAACGACCGGTAATATAACGCGTAGTACCAAAATAAAACGAGTACTACTCACTTGTCTTTAGTTAGAACTCGTTTGGTTATTTTTCCCTGTTTGGTGCTATGACCTCAGTATATACCGTGAGTGAGTGGACAACACACTTTTCACTCATTCGTTAATCCAAATCCCCACGAACCCATGTCAGGTACTCACTATGTCTGAATAAGCTCGGAGGATACTTTTGAAATCGGAACATAAAGGCTAACAATTTAGACAATCAATAGAAGAAATTGACTAAATAAACAATTTACTTTAAAGCAGAGATTGGATTGTGGTTAAGTTTGAAGCAAAGCCAGCATGCACTGTCGGAACTGTCATTATCTGCTGTGTGTCACAATTTTATTGTTTTAGTGTAAAATGAGATTTTAAAAAAAAATCATAGGGGACATTTCAGCCTGATACAAAGGTGTATGAAAATCGGAAATGATCAATTTCCGCGGGTCGATGAGGCGAACAAGGTCTTTTGAAAATTAAAATCATGGCCGGCTCATATCGATTCATCTGGTTGGGTGGGGCGTTTGGCGATGGAGAGGGGGGGGGGGCGGGAGTGGGGTTGTGAGGGGTGTAAGGTAAAAGGGTGGTAAAATGATCTATATATATATTTCTCTTCTTAGAGACACTAGAAAACACCAAGCTGTAAGCGCGCCTAGCAGCCCACTCTCTTCCTCTCTAGGCATATCGCTACCACCCCCACCCCCACATGGTCTGGTGAGCTGTGGTTCACGCTAAATGTTTACAATCATAAAGCCGGGTTTAGTGACGGCTATTAGGGGCAGATAATTTAGTTTGAAACTATTTTAAACTTAGGGAGATAACTAAGAGGAGGCTGCTTCACGGGGGGAAGGAGGGTTTTAGTGTTTTTAAGCAAATATTTTCAGTGGCAGCATTGGTACTGTCGAATTCACAAATTATGAATTACTGAAAAGTAGAAAATAAAACAACTAAATAGCGGCGTATGATACGCCGCGGGTCGGAAAGACTACATGACGCTTTAAAAATTAAAGTAATTGTTAAAATATTAGCATGTGTCGGTGTCGGTCAGTGTGCATCCATGTCCTTCCATATTGAGACATTGCGACACATTGCGAGATATCGCGAGACACCGAGAGACAACAGTGTTCTTGTGACAACTAGAATCTCCGGAAAATAATCCGATAAAATAAAACAAATATTTACAGCTTTTGCAAGGATAGCATTCGCTTTAACAACACATTCGTATAAAATGAATTATTCCTTTAAACGGCATTGTTCCTTTTAAATCATTCCTATAAAAAAATATTCACGTTTAATATATTATTACCAAAAAGATGTATTCCCAAAAAATACATTATTCATAAAAAAAAGATTATATCTCTATAAAAGACATTGTAACTATAAAGGATGTTATTCCTATAAAAGACATTATTCCTATAAAGAGATATCCACATAAAAGACATGATTCCTATAAAAGCGACTCCCATTGCCCGGGGGTAGCTTTACGTGTTTTCTTTCCTGTCCCCTCGTCCTCACAGACCACAGATATCTTCACTTGCACATCCCCCCCCCCCCCCCCCCCCTGAACCCCACCCGACCCATGTTTATCACCGTGAGCGCCCGGGGCCGGGAAAACACGAGCTAAGAGCGCTGAGCGATGTGACGCATGCGCGGGGCGCTGTTTGCTTAGGGCCATGGTGTATCGGGCCGGCTTGTTGACACACGGCGTTACGGAGGCGTCTGAATTTCCACCGAGACCGACACGACGTGCGTAATGGAGATTGGCTGGCGGAACCCGACCCCCGGGCTCGATGGTCAGGGGAAAGGCTGTCCACTGGCCGGGTATCACGTGGTCTTGTAGACAAATTCTGCATCGATCTATGGCGGTTCTGTGAGAGGGGGGGGGGCAGTTTTAAAGTAGCCGAAATCTGGGAGAAGTCATATCTTCTCAGTCATCACCATCTGTCAGAGAAGTCTTATCTTTTCAGTCATTATCTGTCGAAGAGGTCCTATGTTCTCATTCATCATCTGTCAGAGAAGTCATAGATTCTCAGTCACCTTCTGTCTTAGAAGTCATATCTTCTCAGTCATTATCTGTCGTAGAAGTCATATCATCTTAGTCATGACCATCTGTCGGAGAAGTCAGTTTTTTTAGAACCTGGCTCCACCATGCGGTTTAAGTAAGGCAGACAAAATAGAACTTTATGGTTACTCTTAATGCAAAGATGAAAGTTATATTTAGGGTTAATTTCTAGAACGTTATGTGAGTAAATATGTGGGGGAAAATGTATGTCTAAATTTTGTTTTACTTTTCTGTTTTGTTTTGCCTCCAGTTTGATATTCATTTTGGCAAATCGTAAGCATGTCACTAAATTTTGGACGGCCATGAAAAAATCTTACCGCGAATCTTTTCTCGGTGACCGGAAAAAATTGTGACGGACACATCATTCTTTATTTAGACTTTATACGGCATTTAGACAAGTTTTGGAAAATCATTCGTCACAGTTTAGAAAACAAATAGGCGGCTATGGTTCTAACCCAGCAATTAGAAAAAATTGGACGGCCATAGCCCTAACCCAACATTTAGAAACAATTAGACGGCCATAGACCTAACCCAACAATTAGAAACAAATGGACGGCCACCAGCAATCACCCGGCTACCGTACGGTCAACACAGCCGTGCTTGTCCACGTAAGCCCGTGCCACCACTGGTCACAGACCCGACCCCCGGGGGAGGGGGCGCCCAGTCTTCTCTGTTCTGTAGCCACACGGCAACCAAAGAAACACCATCAAGCAATAACGTTAATGGCCGTCCACCAGAGATACACCGTTATAATTCCCATCTCTACGGTTACATAGATAGTCACCAAAAATGGAAAATTGTAATATATAATTATGGAAATTAGATGGGAAAACAAAATAGCAGCGTTGTTCATTAATCTCCGATCTCATCAAATCCACATAGGAAAGAAAACAATGGATGTCGCCTGTTTTTTTTTCCAACCTATATTGTGTTGTGCTTAGTTGTATGGTAATTTCCTCATTGAGGTGTGACTACATCTGGTTTGTATAGAGATTTGTTCCAATCAGTAGGTTTGTAAAGCATGGGTTGTGTTGATGATAAACTGTGTCAGTTTGTAGCGAACAGTTTGGCAGCGAGGCTATATTGTGAGTGTGAAACAAATAGCTGATAGGAGGCGTAGTGTGAAGAGTTGATTGTAATAATGACAAATGTGGTGTTGTTTTTATAGGGTAACATGGACGTGTGATGTGGAATAGGATACAGCTTTTGGCATACAGGTTGGTTATAACTGGGACATTTGGAGGACATGCGAAGGGTGTATTACCAGTGGGGACATTTGGAGGACATACGAAGCGGACATTTGAAACCACACAAAAGTGAGTTACCTTTAGGGAGATTTGGAGGACACACAAAATGGGAGAGACCCCGGAACAAAATAATACCACTGGGGACATTTGGAGAACACACCACTACTTCATATTTCAAATATTACATTTTTAAACTAATATTTCACGTCATTATCACTAATTAGCTAAGTTCAGTATTTCATAGATCATATCTACATCAAAACTCTCTGATCCTGTAATAAAAATCACACCGATAGATTACCTGTTAAAAAATATCCCGACAAATGCTTTGATATAGGTGTCTAGACATCGGAGTCGCTGTTCAATCGTACCCGGCCTTTCGTTCCCAGTCGGCGTATGATCATAGCGAGAAGCATTCAATCAAGGCTTTTAGTTTTCTTTCAAAGTCGGATCAAGATTTGCTTCCCTTTGGTCGGCTCTATATCACTGGAGACTGTAAATAAACATTAAACGTTATCAGACACACTCACTAGCATTACAAATATGGGATAATCTTTAGATGGATTTGTCAAACTTCACATCAGAGACTCTCATATATAGATATATATATGTTACGGTCAAATCCCGAAGTGCGGCCAAAGCGCGGATTGGCCGGCCAATCCGCGGATTGGCCGGCTCTCTTGGTCAAAGCCCGAAGAACTTAGCACTAAGATCGCATTTCGTACATTGGCCGGCCAATGCGCGCACTGGCCGGGACGTACTGGCCAAAGTCCGAAGCGCTTAAACTTGACAGCGTATTTTGTACATTGGCCGGCCAATGCGCGCACTGGCCGGGATGTCCTGGCCAATGTTCTATTTAGACTAAGTTGTGATCGCATTTTCATTATTCTGGGTGCGTTTTCACTGAAAGTAACGTATTGTTTAGCTCTTGTTTGTATAGCATTCTATGTGCAAGGCGACATGGATCAAAAGGGCCGTCAGACCATGAGACAGACATAGCAGATGGCTGTCAAAAGAAAAAAATGTAAATCCATGTTAGTTTCCATATATGGGCTCTCAATAAAATAGTTACTGAGGAAGATCTTGAGAACATTGAACAAGAAATGGAGGTTGCCATAAATGCAACGACATCCTCAGCTAACACATCTACTGCCGTGGCAGAACGCCCAGACCAGTTGCGTGACAATAATGTGGCCAACAGATTCTGTATAGTTTGTAAAAAACATTGTAGTGCAGCTCATTCTTGTGGATCCTGTGGCAACGATGTCCATGCTATTTGTGGAATACCCAATGAAGCAGACGAAGGGTACGGAGGGAACATTACCTGCAGATTGTGTCACAACAAACAAGATATCATGGAACACAGTTCAGCAGCTCATACTGGCTTGCAAACTCAAGGTGCTAAGATGCTTAAAACATCAAATACAAAATTTAAAGATGGTGAAGTGGGTGACAATGTACGCATCCGTTTTCCAGATGTTAACAGAGGTCACGGTAATCCCCGAAGCGTGATTGCAGTTGTCATGCGCGTCGACATCGCCTTCTACAAGCTAGGAACGGAACGTGGTGTTATAAAACAAATATATTCTAGAAGTGAGTTTCCATTTCTTCACGAAAAACTGTTCTTAAAGTCGTCAGTTGGCACTGAGGAAAAATCTCTACGAACCATCGCATCTTCACAATCATTGACTGGGGGCCAAGGCTACACTCACTGCAATTGCACAACTAAGTGCACAACAAATCGCTTCAAGTGTAAAAATAGCAAGCTGCTATGTAATTCTAAATGCCATAAAAGTTCAACTTGTTGTAACAAATGATGATATTGATAGATTGAGACTATCGTACAATAAAAAATTTGAATATTTCTGTCATTTACTTTAATTAATAATCAATAAAGACTTTATTTCATGATCCTTACGGCATAAAAAAAAAAAATCTGCTCATGATCTTCTAGCCAGATGATCTTCTAATTAAGACTTTGACCGGTCCACCATGGCCAGTCCGCGGACTGGCCGGCCAAAGGCCGAAATGAAGAGCTATTTCAGACTTTGGCCGGTCCACAATGGCCAGTCTGCGGATTGGCCGGCCAAAGGCCGAAATCAAGCAAAGTTTCGGACTTTGACCGACCTATGGGAGGCGATATTGGCCAATGCGCGGATTGGCCGGCCAATCCTAGCATTGGCCGACTTCGGGCTTTGACCGTAACATATATGTATATATATATATATATATATATATATATATATATATATATATATATATATATATATATATATATATATATATATATATATATATATATATATATATATATATATATATATATATATATATATATAAAAGTGTGTGTGTGTGTATGTGTGTGTGTGTGTAAAATCCACATACCAGTCGATTATGAACCAAAGTAACCCGTTTTTCCAATAAAGAAAAATGATGCCATTGAGACAATGTTTGAGATTCCCCGAATAAGTTGTGATACAAATGACGATACAAGGCTATTTTATGGAGGAGATGTGATATTGTAAATGAACCAATTTGCACATAAACATTCTAACACAACACCATGAAAGTAGAACTGGCTGTCAAAAAGGTTTTTCATGTCACGTGATCATATGTTAGATCTTCCTAATCGGCCAGAGCTTAAACTTAATCCCCTGAAGCTTAACGGGTTAAGTAGCGGTTCTCAACACGGCTTGATAGACGCCAACAAATATTAACTGATACATTCGGAATTATTTTTTTCTCATTACCAACGTTAAATTAAGGTAAAATGTTACGCGCTTTAAAATCTTGGCGTAAAATTACCATGCACCAACTAGCTAACTATGCAACAACTAGCCAACCATACAACAACTAGCTAATCATACAACGACTAGCTAACCATACAACAACTAACTAACCATAAAACAACTAGCTAACCATGCAACAACTATCAAACCATGCAACAGAAAGTTGTGTTGTATTTTAAGATGAGAACCACAGTATAAAAAAGGATTATCTATCTGTAAGCTACAGTTTGATGTGTTGATTGCAAGCTGTATGCAACAAAAACGTCTACTGTTTCGCTTTATTCAAATTTAAGACGCGTGTCAATATGATGAGTCCTGGTGTTCTGGTATTACAACTGGCTAATTAATAATTCTGATTAGAGCTTTATCATTAGTGATCGACTCAGATTCACTGTGTGGGATTAGCAATTAGTTTAGTAGAGATAAAAAAAAATACATTTATTTGATAAAACATTATTTTCGAATTTATATTCTAGTCAAGCGGTTTAAAAAAAATCGGGATACACGTTTGCAATTGTGTCTTTACGGTACTAACAGTACCAAATGTGGTTAAAAGCTGATGATTGAATTATATACAGTCGAAGTAAAGAATATATAGGTTCTACTTGACATTACGGACTTATTTAATTGTTTTCTACATCAATTGTGTGATACTAAAATAAAAAGACAAAATGACTTGTATAAAGCGCCCCGACCTCTCCAAATGAATTGGTGGTTGGCGCATTTTCACCAACGTGAATAACTATATATGTGCCTAATTTGTGGAGGGGGCGCCAAAATGATAGTTCGCCTGGGCGCCAAATAAGATAGCTACGATGCTTATGTAATTATTACACGTTGCTTGATGGTACTGTTTTGTCATATATGGTATAATATTCATTCATGAAAACATAGCAGGCTACAGGGGATGCTGCCAACGTATTTTAGTGAAGCTAATCTCCTCCTATTTTTAGAAGTATGTAAAGTGCATTTGTACTTGCTTCCTCAAAGTCTAAACTGTGAAGCTCCTTAACATTTGCCGTATTAAAAAAAAAGAAAGTAAAAATTTGGCAAAGATTTGTTAAAACAAAACTGTAAGAATATTTTTAGAATGTAAATAAATCGGCGCTTTAGGGTATCGCAGCTATGTGGTATCGATGGTGTAGGGTATCGCTGTTGTTGTGTATCGATGCTGTGGGATATCAATGGTGTGTGGTATCGATGTTATAGGGTATTGATGCAGTAGACTCGAAAAAAAGAAAACCTTACTTTTTGTGGTGTTGAAAAAATGAAAATATTTCCCGAAAAACGGAATCAACAAAAAGCAGACTCCCAGAGAAGTCTATGTACCCCCCCCCCTCCCCCATCAATTGTCGAGTTATGAAAACAGCCTAATCCAGGCTAAGCAAGGCCTTCCTGGCTCCACAGACAGGCTTTGCTGCTGGTCTGGTCCTGGCGCCACCCTCTGCTCATTACGTCTGTGGGGTGAGGCACAAATCTCCAGGGATGCCTCTCTGACGACGGGGCCAAAGTCTAGCACACTGGCGACAGTAAAACAAGAGCGCATCAGACGCGTTCTGTACTAATTGACTGAGACTGCTTGATCCTGTAGACCAGAGTAAACCCGCAAATTTCTATCAACAGGGTACAGGGGATCAACGTGTTGGGCGACCATAGCGGGCTGGTAGGTGCTGGTGGCTTGTCATTGTATGCTCTCAGTTGTTACATACTGGTATGTTTACAGTAGCCGTCATTACATACTGGTATGTTCTCAGTTGTTATAACATACTGGTATGTTTTCAGTTGTTATAACATACTGGTATGTTTTAAGTAACCGTCATTAAGTACTGGTGTGTTTTCCATATTGCCATTACAATATTTTCCTTAACACAATAACGAGGTAACGTTCTATATTAGACAGCATCAGGTTCACATTCATGAAGGTAAGCTATTTCTGGTACAGTTCGGTCATTACCGTTCGGTCACTAATGTTCGACCACTACTGTTCGGTCACTACTGTGCGACCACTACTGTTCGGTAACTTCGAAACTGAAAGACTTTGCCTCGCTTCTCTGTTGTTCCCTGATCTAAACCGAGTCGGTAGGACGCAAAAGGAACTGGTAGGCAGCTAGCACGAAACTAAGATTTGGTATTCTTCAATTCACATAACAATCGTATACACGGTATTCACATACATAGAAAAACTCAAATGGTCAACTGAGGATCACATATCGAATAGTGACAAGTTTGTACATATAAAAGTTTTAAGATATTATTTTCAAAATGTACACATAAGAGCCGTTGCGGTTAATTTTACAGGTTAACCTCGAAATTTACTAAAGAAATAACGCATGAAGCGGTTAATCCTTCAACATGAAGCGGTTAATCCTTCAAAGATCAAACAACTTTCAGAAGCTTTACAAGATATTTTTTCGAGGCATGAAGTGTTCTAGCGTAGAGAATATTTTCTTTATGTGTCACCACCTAGTGCCACCCGTATTTGTCACCACCTAGTGCTACCCCTATGTGTCACCACTGTGGTATGCCCATACAACCAGCAGATGGTAGAATGCCCTCACCAAGACGCATGGATGATGACAGGGAACTTTATTTTCTTGTGCCGTTTCTGCCTCAGTCTTTGTGGTGGCGCTTTTTTTGGTGCTGGGTTTTTAAAATTCTATTTGAGTGATTTTTTTCAGTAGTGCTACATTGTGTAATCTGTATTTGTCGTGGTGCTGTCTCGTGTGGTCTGTATTTGTTGTGGTGCTACATTGTGTAATCTGTATTTGTCGTGGTGCTGTCTCGTGTGGTCTGTATTTGTTGTGGTGCTACATTGTGTGGTCTGTATTTGTTGTGGTGCTACATTGTGTGGTCTGTATTTGTCGTGGTGCTAATGTTGAGGTCTGTATTTGTCGTGGTGCTGTCTCGTGTGGTCTGTATTTGTTGTGGTGCTACATTGTGTGGTCTGTATTTGTTGTGGTGCTACATTGTGTGGTCTGTATTTGTCGTGGTGCTAATGTTGTGGTCTGTATTTGTTGTGGTGCTACATTGTGTGGTCTGTATTTGTCGTGGTGCTGTCTCGTGTGGTCTGTATTTGTTGTGGTGCTACATTGTGTAATCTGTATTTGTCGTGGTGCTGTCTCGTGTGGTCTGTATTTGTTGTGGTGCTACATTGTGTGGTCTGTATTTGTTGTGGTGCTACATTGTGTGGTCTGTATTTGTCGTGGTGCTAATGTTGAGGTCTGTATTTGTCGTGGTGCTGTCTCGTGTGGTCTGTATTTGTTGTGGTGCTACATTGTGTGGTCTGTATTTGTTGTGGTGCTACATTGTGTGGTCTGTATTTGTCGTGGTGCTAATGTTGTGGTCTGTATTTGTTGTGGTGCTACATTGTGTGGTCTGTATTTGTCGTGGTGCTGTCTCGTGTGGTCTGTATTTGTTGTGGTGCTACATTGTGTGGTCTGTATTTGTTGTGGTGCTACATTGTGTGGTCTGTATTTGTCGTGGTGCTAATGTTGAGGTCTGTATTTGTCGTGGTGCTGTCTCGTGTGGTCTGTATTTGTTGTGGTGCTACATTGTGTGGTCTGTATTTGTTGTGGTGCTACATTGTGTGGTCTGTATTTGTCGTGGTGCTAATGTTGTGGTCTGTATTTGTTGTGGTGCTACATTGCGTGGTCTGTATTTGTCGTGGTGCTAATGTTGAGGTCTGTATTTGTTGTGGTGCTACATTGTGTGGTCTGTATTTGTCGTGGTGCTAATGTTGAGGTCTGTATTTGTTGTGGTGCTACATTGTGTGGTCTGTATTTGTCGTGGTGCTAATGTTGTGGTCTGTATTTGTTGTGGTGCTACATTGCGTGGTCTGTATTTGTCGTGGTGCTAATGTTGAGGTCTGTATTTGTTGTGGTGCTACATTGTGTGGTCTGTATTTGTCGTGGTGCTAATGTTGAGGTCTGTATTTGTTGTGGTGCTACATTGTGTGGTCTGTATTTGTCGTGGTGCTAATGTTGAGGTCTGTATTTGTTGTGGTGCTACATTGTGTGGTCTGTATTTGTCGTGGTGCTAATGTTGTGGTCTGTATTTGTTGTGGTGCTACATTGTGTGGTCTGTATTTGTCGTGGTGCTAATGTTGTGGTCTGTATTTGTTGTGGTGCTACATTGCGTGGTCTGTATTTGTCGTGGTGCTAATGTTGAGGTCTGTATTTGTTGTGGTGCTACATTGTATGGTCTGTATTTGTCGTGGTGCTAATGTTGAGGTCTGTATTTGTTGTGGTGCTACATTGTGTGGTCTGTATTTGTCGTGGTGCTAATGTTGAGGTCTGTATTTGTTGTGGTGCTACATTGTGTGGTCTGTATTTGTCGTGGTGCTAATGTTGTGGTCTGTATTTGTTGCGGTGCTACATTGCGTGGTATGTATTTGTCGTGGTGCTTTAGTGTGTGTTCTACAATGTTGTGGTTGTGGTTTTATTACCACTAGACGCTTCTTGTAATAAAAAACAAACTATCACAGATCGTTTTTCAACAATTAGTAATCTAATGTCATCTTAACGCGTTTGAATGTGGTTGATAATTCCAAGGTGTGTGAAGAGATGGCCAAAATGTATATTGGGAAGCCAACAGCAATATTAGTAGCTATATTCTATACTGGTAATCCAAAAGCAATATTAATTACTAAATATTAATCACTCCAAAATAATGTGATATTTCCATATCAATATTGATACACTGGGTACTAGACTGAGCTCTCATTTACTTACCTCCCCACCCATTTACTAATCTCCCCTCCCCATGTATTAATCCTCCCCCTCCCCAGTACACCCTCTCCCTATCGACAACCTCACAACTTCCTCAATCAACACCAGCAAACGCCGACAACACTCTCGCAACATCAACAGAGCGTGTCAGTCCCTCCCGAGCCGGTGAACGAGGGCATACAGCAAGGAGATGTTTATCTCCAACAAGCCACGATTTATGTCCCCCCGTCTCCCGACGCCCGACCCTTGATAACTGTTCCGGATCATCACTTACAAACCCCCTGCTTTGTTTCCTACCCCACCAAATGAATAACCAGATTTTTTTTTCTTATTTCTCGCAAGCGTTACCTTAAAAAAAAAGAACTGTATTTAAAAAAGGTGGAGATTTTCTAGAAAGATACGGGGCAATTCCTTACTTGATCTTACACCTTTAGGGCAGGGGACAAATCTTAGGTCTAAATAACAATATTTGAAGAAATTTCTTTATTTTCTTTACAAGTTGTCAGCTCTATCGACGATACAACCAAGAGGTTGTGTTTGTCTTTAAACTATTCTAGAAGCATGTCATTTTTTTTTTCTTGTTGATAAAATCACCCGAGAAGGCGGCGTGCAATAGCTGGTGATTGAAGTCAATGAAGATGTGTATCAGAAGCCTTGTCGTCTGAACCCCGGGCTTGAACCAGGGGGGGGGGGGTCGTTTCCCCGGCGTTACTCCACGCTCGGCCGACCGCGGGGGACGGAGAAAGAACGCAATGTTGCGCGTCAACGAAGCCAGATAGCCGCCCTTTGATGGCCATTGTTGGGGGTCCGTGCAGCTAATTAAATCCGACTCGCAACTTAACAGATCCATAACGGCTCCCCAGAGGGGGCCAGTTCAGATCAGCAGAAGATAGATAAGTTCTATTGCAGCCTAGGACGTCTGTCAAGCAAGGAGTATACGTGTAGGGCTACATTCTTTACATATAGGCTTACTGTATCTTTATATATATATATATATATATATATATATATATATATATATATATATATATATATATATATATATATATATATATATATATATGTTTGAGCTGATATTCTGATTGTGGGCGTAATAGGTCTAGTGATGTAAGTTGTATCTTTCCTTCTCAATCACTCGACAAAAGTTTATATAACATCTACAATCGAGGCACACTACTATGTTAAGGCCTCTAAGAGTCTAGCTTGTACGATAAAGCCACTTAGGAACTACTACTTGGGAAAACATTTTTATGATTATTATTTTCTTTTATCACCTAATTAATAATTAAACATGTACATCGATTGCGTGGATTGTATAAGGTCAGCTTACATTTAAACCAAAACAGCACACGTCGAGTTTACATGTAAGTAGGCTTTGATATCGCTAACTTAAAGAATAGAAAATGTAATTCAAAACCAGCTTTGGTGTTTAAAGTTTACTGAGGTTAGGAGAGGGTTAAGTGCAGGATTAGTACTACAGTGTGAAAACAACCATAAAAAACACGAATCAGTCAAATCCGAAACAATATTCAGAGTTCGCATACACACACAAATCCAACGTTAAATACGTCAACATAATATGTGATTACAAGCGGTCGGTGATTGGTCGAACGTCATGACACGCTACAGATTGGCGACCATCTGATAGCATGAAACATTTCGCGTTTCCCGGGTTCATAATGCGAGTTTTATACAAGACGGGCCCAATTTTTAATGGCCCAATCACTGGAGCAAGATGTTGAAAACTTGGCAGACTTCAAAGTCGTCAGGAACCCGGGATAAAGGAACGGGCGAGATTAACGTATAAACGATAAGTTATGAGTTAAGACGCAACACAGTTTTGAAACAAAGTTGTGTTGTTTTATGGCGTGCAATAAAATGTATAACGAACTAAGTTGGTTAAAAAGTACAAAGCAGACGATATTTGTTTAAAGACGTGGTATTGAATGGTGATGTCGTGTTGGGGTTCTATAGAGGGCAGAAAGAAGTGTGCGCACATACAGAATATATGAATACATATTGTATGAGTTTTATAGTTTGTGGCGGCGTGGCCTAGTGGTAGAGCACTAGACGGCTAACCCGATAGTCTCGAGTTGAATCCGGGTTCAAAGTAGAACGTCACAGAATCCACCCAGCTCTGACGGGTACCTAACTCACGTGCGGGATAGTAAAGGCAGGTGGGCATAGTGCTGACCACAGTATCCATTCGTATGCCGTCACAGAAACAGGTGAGCTCTACTTCACTTGCCCCATGTACCGTCATTTTCAAAAAGAAATTTTATATTTTACTTTTTAATAGTTGTGCATACCTTTACATGATATCTATGTACATAGTGTATGTCAGTGTATGAGCTTTACAGTTAAAAAAAATGTACAGATGAACACTTCAAAAACTAATTCCATTGGTTAATCTTACTTCCAAGCCACTACCATTTCGGCATGTTAATACAACCTCTCTCATTTACCATAATTATTTCGGCCCTCCCGTATGCCTCTTTCCGTGTAGGTTCCGTTCCAGCGCTTGCCCAGTGATGCTACTTCATCTCACTCTGAACGTGTTCCCCATCTAGAACTACTCCCACTTTCTAATATTTTTTTTGAAACCGATGTTTGTCTATATAACTATATCCGTGTACACTAATCCTCGGTGTATTATTAATTATATGTAATATAGAAATGACGTCTAACGAATGTAAAACAGGGGGATCATTTTCACCTTCTCAGATCACGCCCCTCCTCCCCCCCCCCCCCCGACACATCACGTACCCCCCACAACTCACCTCACGTATCCCCCCACCTCACGTAATCCCCCCCCCACCTCATGTACCCCCTCATCCCCACACACATTTTCGCCCCCCCCCACATCCCCACACACACCTCATTACCTACCCACCCACACCTCAAGTCCCTCCCACCTCCCGTACCCCCACCCCCCACATACACAAATCCTTACCTACCCACCCACACCTATGTTATCATTGTTTATTTTCCCGCCCAGCTCCTGTCGTGTCTATTTATATCTGATTTCTGACAAATCTTCTCACGTCTGCTTCTAATCTTCAGCTTAAAACATCCAAGCTCCTTACCTCAGCTCTAGAGTTACATGGTATCGATACCTACCAGTGTTCCTTTAACTCAAAGCTTGAGATACGTAGCATCGATACCTCTCAACATTTATTTCTAAGTTGATTATTACGTGGTATCGACTTAAACCTGTTAGTTGATTAAGTTATAGTTAAGTATCGATATTTATCAGTGTTTATCTCAGTTACTTAGCATCAATGTGCACCATCCTTTGTATAACTAAATACAATTACTTGGTATCGATACACGACTTTCCATTACTTCCAAGGGTATCGATACCTATCAACATTTACAAAACACCCTTTAGTTTTCTAGTATCGACTCAACATGTTTAAACTTTAGCGTGACCTACCGTTGAGTACTCGAATACCTACATTACCACCACATACATTATTTTAATTATTATTTCTTCAATATCAGTTTTTGCCATAGCCTTTCCATTGTTACCCTGATGACCTTTGACCTGTTATATCATCGGAAAAAAAAAGCTCGCAAACTGATATTATTCAATAATTATTATTTCATTTTTATTTTCTCCCTAGATTTCTTAGCTAGAGTTGTATGTTTATTACCACCTACCCCCCCCCCCCCCCCCAACCACCCCCGGGGTGTCATGCCCGAGTCTGGCAGCGATAGCCTGGAGTTGCAGGTAATCTGTAGACGTGTGTCGTTAGATAAACACCTCTAATAGCCGTACGGGCCGGGCATTTATCACGACAAAGGGGAGCTAAGTCGTGGAAAACAATAGCTCGACGGGGGGCGGGGGTCCCTTATTTATGGGGGTTATGACACGCTTCAGCAGGTCGGGGGTGTCAAGTGATAGCGGAACAACGGGTGCTGTTTTTTTTTTTCTCACGGCCAAGTGGCAGAGAGTATGGGAGGGGGGGGGGGGGTAAATCATATGTCTGTATGTATAGGAGGTTATGGACAGGGGGTAGAACACGTGACACGTGTCTGTTGGTAACTGAGGTCATGAACCGGAAGTTAAATTTATCTTACAGACATGTGTAAGCTGTAATGAAAACAAATAAATGGATGAAAAATAAATATTCTACTAATAATATTAGCTAACGGTCTAATGGCTTTAGATCAAACAAAATATAATTACCTGTTGTTGTTCTGAGAATCGTCTCAAGATCTTTTCTGTTCGTGCACAAGACACATCAGCAGATGAAGTAGAGTTTATTTGTTTCAATGTCATTGGAAATCCAGCAGACTTAGTTTTCCCTAACGCGAGTTAGGTTCCTATCAGAGCTGGGTGAACTCAAAGACATCCGAAAGTCTTAAGCCCGAGATTTGAACTTAGGACTTTCGTGTTAGCAGTTTTAAGCTCTATCATCCGAACCACGCGTTCTCAATTCGGATAAATACTTTAGGTAAAAATTTACTTTATTAGTTTTTGTGGAAGATTTTAAGATTTTATACAAGTGTTTTCGTTTAGTATAATTTATGACAAATATTTTTTGAACAAAGTGGATTTTATTAGATTGGCTTTCTCAAAATAAATATGACAAAATTTCATAAAAATACAGTTTTCATTGAAATGAATGCCATCCGTTAATTTAACCTAACGCAACGAAGTCTAAAGCAAATCAAATATTGTCCAAGAGTGAACCGAACCCACGCCTTTGATCACCTTCACTTGCCGTCTGCCATGCACCAGACCAGATTGTCAACATTCAAAAAATTAGATCACATTTTTCCCGAACATCTAAAAAATTATGCTATTTACCAACGATCGCGCGTCCCGTTTATTCAAACACAACACGGTATTTTGCACGCCATTGTTTAATTTTTCAGTTAATGAATGCGTCGCAACTGCGAGTGGTGCGCAAGTGATTGGCGCGCAAACGATCGGTGCGCAAACCCGCTATTTGAACAAAACCTATTTGAATACTACAGGACTCTGAATTTTATTACACCTTCGCCTGCGATTGTGTCCCTTTAGATTTTTTTTTATTCCGGTTAACTTTTGTTTTAATCTCCCTTTTCATCGCGTCATTGTGGGTTAGTTCCCCTGCTACCCAGAATCCTTTCTGCCTCACCAGAATACAAAAATTAATCGTTGGTGACAGTTGAATAACAGGTCCGTTTTTGAATGATTTTTATCCGTTCCCCCAATGCACCACAGCAGCTCATGCTAAGCATAAAAAATAATAACAAAACGCCTAGATCGAAACAATGACAATATTTTATTGGAAGACTCTCCAATTTTTTTTGTTGGCCATCTAGTTTGGTGTTGATAAATATAAATGTCAATTTACTGTACAAATATATTTATACCTGTTTGTACATAGAAGCTTTTATACAGATTTTCTTCCAGGCATCTCTTCGGGGGGCAGCCCCCCCCCCCCCCCCCGAAATTTTGTTACCGCCCCCCGAACGAAATGAAATTTATATAATTTATATAGAAGATATATACTTTTAACAGTGTCCGCCCCCCGAAGAAAGTTTACCGCCCCCCCCCCCCCGAAGATTTCAAGTGCCCCCCCCCCCCCTCCGGAGAAAAAAGTCTGGAAGAAACACTGCTTTTATATATATATATATATATATATATATATATATATATATATATATATATATATATAATATATGTATATACATATATATATATATATATATATATATGGAATTTATATATATATATATATATATATATATATATATATATATATATATATATATATATATATATATATATATATATATATATATATATATATATATATGGAATTTATTGTAGAAAAATGAGGAATATTAGTACCAACGATAAAAAATTGTATGTAGTATGAAAAGTGCTTAATAATTTTTTCTTTTGAGTTGCGAACCACTTATTACAAATACGAATCATGAAGGCGGCAGCTATTTTTAGAAAGTCACGTGACATCAAAACCAAATAAAAATATTTGATTTGTCTTTTCTAAAAACGTTGGTGACAGGTTAGTTAATGTTGTGGTTGATTTTTTTTTTAAAATTGTTTCTGAAGTTTAAGCTACTGATGTGTTCTGTAGAATTTTATCTTAACGTCAATATCATTTTTTAAACTGATCAGTGCGTGTTGTATTGGGGTTCTTCCGTTGTTTATTAAAGATTATTCAGGGGCGATTAGTGCCCAGGGGACGTAACCAAACTGGAATAATTTGCCAGAAATTAGAAGAGTGCATCAGAAGGATGTAATGATTTCGTCACTCAATTCTCACCTAAATCCGTCCTTAGCAAAAGCAAAAATAAAACAAACAAAACAAAACGAAATTATTTTTTTTTAATATTGCGAAAATAAAACAGAAATAACATCATTCTCCTGCATTGTTTTCTTTGAAAAATTGATCAGGGAAATTATTTTAGAAAATATTAACCTAAATTGTATAATTTCTATAACTAGAAACGTAGCACTTTAAAAGAATACGGTTCATAGTTTACCCAAGGAAAAAAAAAGTTTACACAAGGAAAAGTAAATCTAATAGATTATAATATTGCAAAAATAAGGACCGTTTAATTTTATACATTTTTTTTCTATTTTTGTCGGCTTAGAAATAATTTTGTAATCAGGGGCATAGCGAGGGGGGGGGGGGGCGGGGGTGCGGACCGCACCGGGTGACACCATTTAGGGGGGTGACACCAAGGCAAAAAGTAGCAGAATATATAGAGAAAAACTTGAGGGGGGGGGGGGTGCAAATCGAAAGTTTGCGGGGGGGGGGTGCAAATTGAAACTTGACGGGGGGGGGGGGGTGCAAATCGAAAACTTGAGGGGGGGGGTGCAAATAGCAAATTTGAAAGTTTGTTCCCGGTAAGGGTCGCTACGCCACTGGGGGGGAGGGGGGGGGGGTGACACCATTAAGTGCCGCACCGGGTGACACCCGACCTCGCTACGCCACTGTTTGTAATTCCTTAATTGAATGGGCTAGCTATAACTGAATTCACTATGAATTTGACTAATGTAATTATGAATGTTATCTAGGTTCACCAAAATAAAACTCAGGTGACTTTAATTAGCTCTGAAATCACCAAAATATTAGTCACAAAATTTTAATTAGCGCTGAAATCACCAAAATATTAACCACTTGACTTTAATTAAAGGCAAGATCACCATCATATACTTAGGTGACTTCAACTAGCAGTCAGATCACCTAGTTACTTCAAATAGCAGTCATATAGTTGACTTCAACTAGCAGAGAGGTTATCTTCAGTTAACAGTGAGATTATCTAGGTGGATAAATAAGCGTTTAATTGAAGTTAAATTCTCAAGTTGACATAATTGGAGATAGCTGCCTGCGTTAAAATCCTAAACTCATTCAAAAGTAGAATTGTAACTTTAAAAAGAAATCAATTAATAAAATAAGTAAACGGCCGTGCTAGTGTAAACATTTTGAAATGTGTAGGTATTAAGTATAATGTTGACTACTGACAGTTAATACATAGACTAACTATGCACTTAAATACCGGAACCTATTAATACTACCTCGGTGTTAAGTGAGATTAACAAGTTTTAATCGATTTGTGTTAATCCTTGATCTGTTGCACAGATTAACGTTAGCAGAATGTATGTGTCAACTGAAGGAATGGTGTGATTAACACATTGACGTTATTTTGTGTTGATAATCTGATTACCATAAGTATGTGTAGCATTACATGTGAGGGATTTCACTAGTGTATTCTACTGTAGTACCTGTGTATTCTTCTGTTGTATTAGTATGTTGTAATACAGGTACTAATGTGTTTTACTGTAGTACTTGTGTGACTACAGTACTCGAGTGTTCTACTACAGTTCTAGTATGTTCTATAGCAGTACTTGTATTTTCTACTATTGTACTTGTGTGTTTTACTACAGTACTAGTATGTTCTACTAGAGTAATTGTATGTTATACTACAGTAATAATGTGTTTTACTGCAGTACTTGTGTGTTCTACTACAGTACTAGTATGTTCTACAGCAGTACTTGTATTTTCTACTATTGTACTTGTGTGTTCTACTACAGTTCTAGTATGTTCTACAGCAGTACTTGTATTTTCTACTATTGTACTTGTGTGTTTTACTACAGTACTAGTATGTTCTACTAGAGTAATTGTATGTTATACTAAGTAATAATGTGTTTTACTGCAGTACTTGTGTGTTCTACTACAATACTAGTATGTTCTACTAGAATAATTGTATGTTCCACTACAGTACTAATGTGTTTTACTGCAGTACTTGTGTGTTCTACTACAGTACTGGTATGTTCTACTACAGTACTGGTATGTTCTACTACAGTACTAGTATGTTCTACTACAGTTCTAATGTGTTTTACTGCAGTACTTGTGTGTTCTACTACAGTACTGGTATGTTCTACTACAGTACTAATGTGTTTTACTGCAGTCGTTGTGTGACAACAGTACTGTTGTGTTGGACGCGTTGATCATTGTGTAATCTAATTGGTATTCGACATCTAGGCTAAACTATAGTAGAGATAATCCGCGTTTTTTTTTTAAAAATAATTGTGTATGTAAACATACCATGTGACTATATCCAGCCAATCTCATAAGAGCAGGTTAACTCGGACCTTCCCAATCACTCGAATCGTAATCTATACATATCAATACAATGCTATATAACTAGACCACATCGGATGTTAGCAATTTATCGAAATTCTCTCGCACTGAATCAGAGAAATAAAAACTTCAAACACAATTTCTTTGTTGATTTTTTAAAATGATTTTTACACGATTCTAAACACATTCAAGTGAACTGTTTTAAAATAACTAAAAAACAGAACAGGTAAAGAGAAGAAAAATACAGTTTTGTGGGGGGAAAAAATGAACAACTGGGCAATAGGAAGAAAATCTTTGTTTAGTAATTTAATGCAAAACTCTGCATTGTCCGCGCTCGTATTTCAAGTGGTGGAAACAAGGCAAGGATCAACCCAAATTCGCTACATGTTCCAGCATCGATCAGCCGCGCGCGCTATGGAGCGTGTAAACAGCACGCAGATCCCCAGCTTGACGCAAACAATCAGATCGCCGTCCGCCCTCCACCCGTCGCTCTTTCACGCCCGCTCGAGGTGGCCAGATAAAAGTCGCTGTCCGCTCACACGGGGCCGGCTCGTAACGCGCCGTGAGCACTTGTTAATACCAGGGTTGACAGATCACAGGGCCCGGGGAAGGGCCGCAACACAACGGTAAAATGCGGTACACTGCATCAATATTTCACACAGGTAAAGAATGAGGAGGGAAAGAAAGGGAGGTAACGCTCACAAACAAAATTTAAAAAAAAAAATAGATACTAATCCCGCAGCAAACTGCCGTTAACTGATGTTGTTTTTTTCTCTCTTGATAAAGTATTATGTTGTAAGATTTTAAAAAGCAATAAAGGAAGTTATTCATCCTCGTTTTCTTTCTTCTCAGTATCGGTTCGTCCGCCATGCATTTTTAAAATCTTTTTTAAAAAAAGTAATTCATATGTAATCGATATTTATAAAAGAATTAATTTTGCAAGCATTTGATCAGAGGCTGAAGAATTCACTGCATTCGATAACAGCTAGCCGATAGCTGGGGGGATGAAATTTGCTTTTTAAAGGATCAATGATGGAGGGGAAGAAAATCGATAGCTTCTGCTGATACATTTGATTTATTTGCAGGGTTATGGCACTTGATATGATCGCGTAGGGTGGGCAATGGGTGTGGTTGAGGGGGGGGGGGAGCCCGACAGAAAACATAGCCGGCGATAATTTGACGCCACCAAGTCGTGCTCGGCTTTCATCTATAGGTCAGATGATCACGTGATACTCGCTGGCCAACGGCTTCAGTTTGACGTGGTCCAGGTGGCGAAACGTCGAGGGCAGTGCTGAATTGAGGGGAGATAATGTGGCGGTATCAAATATAATGCTAGATGCTACGATATTAGTTTTTTGAAGTTTTTTGCACACTGTACACGATATTATTTATGTGTGTTTCGTTATTTGGGGACATACAGTCATTGGTGACATTCGTTCAGTGGTGTCATAAAGTCATTGGTGACATTCGTTCATTGGTGTCATAGAGTCATTGGTGTCATAGAGTCATTGGTGACATAGACTTATTGGTGTCATAGTATCATTAGTGTTCTTACAGCTATTGGTGTCTTTTACAGATGTTGGTGTCGCACAAATGTTAGTGTCCACACAAATGTTGATATCCACAGAAATGTTGGTGTTGTACAAATATTGGTGTCCTCACAAGTATATTATGCGACTAATAGCCAGCTTCGCACATACACCCACACTGCTACCACACACATACACCCAAAACGAAACAAACACCTATCACAAACTTACTCATCCCCTTTTGACACGCCAACATTCATACCTTAACACATCCACAATTTTCATACAACCCTTACCCTCAAATGTCTGCATTCATTTAACCCTCGTTGATTAATTGACACAATCTCGATCCACACATTTCCACGTGCTTTATCCGTAAACAAAAAATTGTTTCTGAAATTATATATATATATATATATATATATATATATATATATATATATATATATATATATATATATATATATATATATTAATATTTCATAAACAATAACAAACGCTCTCAATCCGTGCCTCACTATTGTAACTCCTAGCACTGCCGACATCACAAAATGGACTAGCGATGTTACAACCTATAACAACCACCAACGACGCTACAACCTATAACAACCACCAGCCCAGCAGCATTCAATCAACCTCTGTCACCATACAACTCACTTTTTTTTTATTCCATCACCCGGGGCACATAAGAAAACACTAACCCTAACTCCACACAACTTAAGCTGATTTAATTCCCCTTGAAAGAACCTACAGTCTTTTTTGTTAACTGCCTTCATAGTCATGCTACGCTTCACTATAACTATAACCTCGTACTGAATGAATCCTCATCCTGAAAATACCATTTTTTTTTTTTTTTTTTTTTTTTTTTTTTTTTTTTTTTGAAGTCTTAAAAAAAAAAGGTTTGAACCATATCAGCAGATATCATTAAACATTGACGAGGGCGTCTCAGTTGTGAGCGGGATGCTCGCTCTATCGCCGCTAGCGATCAACTCCTTTGGGAGACTGTCATCCCCTCAACCAGGTTCATTAATAGCTGATAAGAAATTAAAGCTCCCCCACCCAGCCTCATCTCTGGCTTCAGGGACGCACCCCCCCCCCCCCCTTGCTCGTTAAACCCTACCCCCGGCCTTTGCCTCCCTGGTAATAATATATTAAGAATAATGGATCGGATTAATCTTGCGTATCGGGTCAAATATTTTTACCTGCTTTCTCCAGCGTGAAGGGACAACTCATGTCACGATCAGCTGGCTCGGTGATTGCCGCTCCTGGGGTTCAAGCAATAAAAGCCCATCACGCAAGGCCATTGAGGGTGTGCAGGGGTGGGGGGTGAAGGTGCCGTGAAAAAATATCAGTTGAACTGGAGTTGATGGGTCATTTCATTTTACGTTTACATCTGAATTTATTATTGTGCCTATGGCTTCCACTTTATTACATCGATTCCGTAGTCCATATATATATATATATATATATATATATATATATATATATATATATATATATATATATATATATATATATATATATATATATATATATATATATATGTCCCCTGTCCCCCTATCATACGCCCTCTGTCCCCCACTTACCACACGTCCCCCTACCCCCCCCCCCCACGTCCCTGTCCACCCCCCCCTACCACAGTCCCCTTGACCACACTGACCCCTATCCCAGAATGTCCCTTGCTCGTGTCGTCCCGTGAACACTGGATTCTCACCTGACCCCCACGTCCATCACCCTACCTGCACCCCCCCCCCCCCCTCCCCACCTCTTATATAAAACAGATGTTGGTGTTGTGAAAGATCTCTCCTCCAATTGTTCACGCCCAACTGACTTGTGTTTAATTAATGAGATAATTAATGAGATTGGATTAAATTTTATTTTCCAGAACCCCGATTCCATTAAGTTAATAATTTTACCATGAGATATTGACAAATCGCATGTAGAACATCAGTCACGGCTTGCACGTCCGCAACTTTTTTTTATATGTTCTCAACACATACGTTTAATCATGGTCGCATTAACTAGCATATAGGAAACACGACTTTATGGTGGGTAGTGGGATGGGGGTGGGGAGAGTTAGTTGGGGGTGGTGGATGTCAACCCGCCTGGGACTAAAGAAATATTTTTAGCCTTGGAGCTTAGTTTAGAGCTTATCTTCACCGTGTTCTCTTCTGTGTATTCAACTGGAACAGGAATATCTTATACGCTATGCATACGGGCAGGAAAAAGGCATTTCTGGGTAGTTGGGATAGGGGCAGGGAGAAGTCATTAGTGCGCTTCGTTAGAACTTCACTGAAAACATAATTAGCTGATACATCGCGTGCAGTCTTTCACTATCTCAATGTAATTAACCCGTGTAAAAAATTAATCCTTATATGTTTTAATTAATTGTAATTAATTTATTCCTTTTCAATAATAACATATGCCTGACTCCCCTCCCCCCTCCCCAATCACTAGTAGCATCACACCCTAGTACCCCCCCCCCCCCTCCATCACTGACAACTCTGCTTATAATACCACCTCCGGATTTTTAAATTATTGAACACACATTGAATACATCTTTCATTGACCGTTTAACATTTTTGTGTAAAAAAAATTTTTTATTAATATTTCTATTTCTCAACTTTCTTTTAATAATCAATGAGAAGAATTTTTTAAAAATACGTTTCAATTTACTTAAAATGTAACCTGGTGTTTAATTTACTTAGAAGTTTTTGTTACTTTACATCAAACAATTAACTTTTAAAAGTAATCTTTTGAAATTTAACTTTATTTTAAGTGTGCATTCTTTTTTTTTGCATGTAATTATTTTATTTTACAAATAATATTTGATTTTTCATTTTTAAATGTATTTTTTTTTATTTTACAGGTAAATGTGCTGGGCAAGAGCTACAGCTGCCTGACGCGAGGGTTGCGTCAGACTGACGCAAGGCCTAAACCTGCGCACAATCAGGCTCATCTCCGTCGCTGACTCCCCCGAGTCATGTCGAATTGTCTCCCCCCTTGAGCTCAAGAGTTATCCCCCCCCTCCCCCACTCCCCCACTCACAGATAACCCGCCAGATGGCCTCACGTGCGAACAACGCCACGAGTGTAACGGTCACGTGCCGGTTACCTAGGCGACGGCGTCCTCGGCCAGTTATGATATCTAGTCGGCAAAAACTCACCAACAACATAGTGGATTCCTTTAAAAAGTCGCAGTGGCAACTCATTTGGTCCAAGTTTTACATTGTCAATTTGGAAGTATCTTGGAAAATCGTTTACCCCTACTAGTCTATATAAAGGTCCCAGATTTGAATATTTCCTTCCTTTTTTTCTCCACCCTGAAAACGTTTTGAATAAAGTAATAAATACGACTAAAACACAGAAAGAGTCACAGCAGTATAAAAGAAGTGTCGTATATCGTAGTCGCTGTCAAAATTAATATTTCTCTAAAATGTGTATGAATTTTGTTTCTTTTGTTGGTTGCTTGTGAAAATAAAACAATGATTTTTTTTTTATTTCAAGAGGTTTCTTGTTATAAGCCCCACTCATATTTAAGCAAACAAATTATAAATAATATAATTTGTAATATTATCTTTTAAACATCTAATGAAATATATAAAGAAATTTAAAACAGCTGGTTTGGTTATAGAACGTGAAAGTCTCGAGACCGCATAACCACCATGAGTCATCGAAAGTAGTTTTTAAAAATATAATTCTCATGTTGTTATTCCTCTAAATTTATTCTGCGTTTTAAAATATTATTATTTTTACTATTATATTCATTTATATTGTAATTTTACACATAAAAGTGTGTACCCGTGACAAAGAAAACGTATGCTCAGGTAAAACAATACAATTTTAAATAAAATCAATCCGCCATCTTGGCGAACAACGATGACAGACGGTGTTATCTGCTCGATTCACGCAGGTCTCGTGTCGACCCAACTGGCGAGATCTCGCGATATCTCCAACAGTCATCTCTTCTTATCTTCCACGATGGAGAGCTCCCTCTTTGTTGGCCCATCTGGAACCGAACCTGCACTTGGTGGCTTTTTTATTAGACGGAAACAGTATGTGGTGATGTTTACGTCGTTCACGCTGAATATTTGGTCAGTCACGCTGAATTTTTGGTCAGTCACGGTGAATTTTTGGTCAGTCACGGTGAATTTTTGGTCAGTCACGCTGAATTTTTGGTCAGTCATTGTGAATTTTTGGTCAGTCACGGTGAATTTTTGGTCAGTCACGGTGAATTTTTGGTCAGTCACGGTGAATTTTTGGTCAGTCACGCTGAATTTTTGGTCAGTCACGGTGAATTTTTGGTCAGTCACGCTGAATTTTTGGTCAGTCATTGTGAATTTTTGGTCAGTCATTGTGAATTTTTGGTCAGTCACGCTGAATATTTGGTCAGTCACGCTGAATTTTTGGTCAGTCACGCTGAATTTTTGGTCATTCACTGTGAATTCTTGGTCAGGCAAGCTGAATTTTTGGTCAGTCACGATCATCTTTAGGACGATGACGCTTATATTTAGGTCGGCCACATTGGATTCTAGGTTAGTTACGTTAAATGATTAGTTTATAACGCTGAATTTCAAGTTTAGCTAGCTGGATTTTAGGTTAGTCACACTGCCTTTAGGAAGGTCCAGTGGCGTAGCCAGGATCGTCTCAAGGGGGGGGGGGTGGTCCAATTCTTACCCAGGGACAAACTTTCGATGTGCAGCACCCCCCCCCCCCAACAAACTTTCGATTTGCACCCCCTCCTCTCAAACTTTCGATTTAACACCCCCCCCCTGCCTACGCCACTGGGAAGGTCTCACTGTTATTAGATAGGTAATGCTGAGTATTAGACAGATAAGGCTGAGTTTTAGATCGGTTAAGTTGAATTTTAGGTAGGTCACTCATAATAACAATGGGGTTAAAAAATATTCTTCATTTAAAATAATAAAAACCGTTACTTTGTGTATCTGAATTTTAATGTTACTCTCCATCGAGCTTAATTTTTTTCAACTTTTTGGTCTTCAAATCATTCATGCTACACTTATTTTACCTGGATTTTTTTGGTATTTAATTAGCAACAAAAATAAAATAAAAAATCAGCAATAGGTCTATAGATTATAATCAAGTGAAATAATTAAAACACGGAAGCCACTCTAATAGAGTACCTAAAACGCTATGAAACTCTAAGACATAATTAATTTACAAAATTACAGTTTGGTCTTCAAATAATATTCAGGCTACAACAGCTTTTAATATATTAATTAAGGATTTTTTTTTTCTAAATCATTTATTTTGGAGCGACCGTGTTTGTGATTTGCGTGAGTTTTGACTGGCGCTGTTTGCGCGCCGCGCTGCGTTTAGTATCGGCCGTCAAGCGCGAACCGTGTCGGCAGCAAACAGTCAATCATGTGTCCATTGAACACGGCCCCGACTACACACGTGTCTCCACGCGCTCCCGCTTGATTGCAGTCACCTGACCTTCGCCCCCGCACGTGGGCCAACTGGACAGACGACCACTGGGCAGGTGCCTAGCGCGCGTCGTCTTGACGACCGAAAAAAAGCGAGGCAGCCCCCGCGCACGTGCGTTGAGTAGCCACATGTCAAAAGTTTTTGACACGCGGACAACCACCACAGCTTTCAATTTCTTCTGTAGTGTTTTTTTTTTCTTTCATTTATTCAGTTACCTCCCCGTCTTTCTTTAAAAATGAGAAGAGATTCGTAAAATGGCCCGAACGTCATTTGGTGCATTCAAGGAAGGTTAATTAAAGAGAAAGGAAGAGGACGTATTTGATGGATTGTGTACTAGTAAATAACCGGGTGGTATTGTCAGAGATGAATGTTTGACGTGCCTGTCGTTTATTTCATGTCGTCCGTCATACCGTCCGTCATACCGCCCGTCATGCCAGTGCTGCCCAATGCGCCTTCTACAAATATTGAAGGAGATTTGGGCAATTAAGAAAGAGCTGAACCGCAATGGAAAAATTATCTTCTTTTTTCTTTTGCTGGTTACCGCTAGGCTATTAGAAATATTAGAAATATAATCAGTACTGTGTGATGTGGGATAATGAGCTATCATATGCATTAAAGCAAAACCCCAAACCATACGACATATATATATATATATATATATATATATATATATATATATATATATATATATATATATATATATATATATATATATATATATATATATATATATATATATATATATATATATATATATATATCGTTTATCTAGAACCAGACTGTCCTAACTCCACTTTTCAAAAATGTTCACAACTTTGCTTTAAAGTTTTGTTTTCCTAAACATTCCTATATCAACTTTAAGGACTTGGTGAATTTAAAGTGTTGTGTAATTATGGTGAGAGATGTTGCCACGAAATGTTTTGTCATGATACCTTGGTGTATTTAGAACATAACGTTAGAACAGTCTGGATCTAGGTAAGCTATATATATATATATATATATATATATATATATATATATATATATATATATATATATATATATATATATATATATATTATTTAGTAAGTCAATACTTCTATCACCCACTCAACCATAAATACTTCCATGCACCCATTACTCTATATACCCATGTGATAAAATATTCATTAATTCTGTACCAACAAAATACATCCGTTTATTTTTTTTTCTTTAATTCACTGGTACAAATAACGCAGACTTTTGAATAACCCTTCTTGTAAAGAATCAATAAAACAATGTATTGTAATTATCCTAATCCAGCTCTCGACAGGCAGTCATTAGCTAGGGTTGATTAAAGGATCGAACCCAGTAATTTGGACGGTCTAATTAAAGTTATTATAACTAATTACTGTGACGCGGAACTGGATCAACAACACCTTTCTTTTCTGTCTCTCTTTCAACTTCACATTTTTTTTATTCATTTATTTATTTTTTCCACGCTTCTAAAACAAAAATATATAATTTTTAGTTAAAGAATTTTCGAACAAATATTATTTATTATTTATTTCTTTAAAAAAATTGTTTCACTGTATTTTTTCTTCCAGTTTTTTTACGTTAAATATTAAATAAACATTGACCCTATCGTGACGTTTCCTCAAGTTTTTTCCCCCCTCCTACTTTGCCGCCATTATGCCCGCGTTCACTATCACAACAATTATACGTCAATTTTGACGTCCAAATCTGCGTCACCCGCTTGCTTTTCTCACGATTCCGCTTCCCCCCGACCACCAGATTGTCGGGAAGAACTCGGCTCCCAGAATTAGCCCGCCCCCCTGTCACGGAGATTTCTCGAATCAATATTTTCTCTTGGAATACACGAAAAAAAAAAAACCCCATCTCCCACTTTCTCGACGTATTTATACAAAAGACCCCCCTTTCTCCCCTCCCTTCCCCCTCCCACCGTTTTTTCTTGTAAGATCGATCTACTGTTTATTTTAAAGCAAACAAACAAAACGTTTCTAGACCCCACTGAATATCTGCCGAAATAAAGCGATGTCGCCTTAGTTACTGAAGAGTTTTTTCCCCTTTCTATACTAATCAATCGCCTAGGCCCGTGCCGGCGGGAACTCGGCCTTTAAGAAAAGAACTATTTGCTTTTGATTCGCCCCATCTTCACAAGACTTCAATAAATTGTCTTTCCCGCTGGGCCCGTAAAAGGATGAATTTTTTTTTTAAGAATTTTTTTTTCTTCTAGGAAATAAAATAAAAAGTAGAATCTATATCTCGGGATAGCTCAAGAGATGTCACATAATTAAATGCCCCCTTGGGAATTCCCGGAAAGCTGACTTCCAGTATCGTAGAGTTTACGTAGTGTTGTGGCAAAAAGTCAATGGATGGCTGCATTAGAGTTTTATAAGTGTACCCTTTGTACGCTCAGTACTTGTGGGCTTTTAAATTAGCTGCTTTCTTTTTCTCCACATTTTAAAATTAGCTATTTTTTATTTGTTAAAATATTTATTTCTGATTGCATAAGCATTCGCGCTTATTATCCGGTATCGCCAATAACGATAATTGATCGCTTAAGTGTGGTGGCAGCGACATATGTGGTGTTGGCGTTCGGATTAGCATGTTTTTTTTTTAAATTTAGTTATGTTAAGGTTGGGTTCAAGGTTGAAGTGTCGTTAACTGCTGTTTAAAAGAAGCATATTAGCAGCTATTGCTAATCAAGCAATAACAAATATGTGTTGGTATGTTAGCTCATGGATCTCCATCTTTTCCCGTTCGTTCCCAAGACACAAGGGGCAGATGAAGTAGAGTTAATCTGTTTCAGAGACCTCGCCTTTGCTTTCCTTAACGTGAGTTGGATACTTATCAGAGCTATGTGGGCTCAGGGACGTTCTACTGATTTGAACCCGGAATCGTACTAGAGACGTTCGGCTTATCAGTCTCTACCGCTAGGCCACGCAGTCACATTTGCTCATGGACGCTAACCCATAAAGTCCCAAGTTCAAACCTCGGGCAGATGCGGCTAGATGGCTGGAAACAGAAACCCATCTAAGAGAGACAACTCCAAAAAAAAAAAAACTGTTGCCTTGTGGTTAGTATTTGACAAAGGCTATAGGACCAAACCCCGAAAGAAAAGCTGGTCGAGATCGAAGTCAACGGCGTATATGGCGCAAAAAAAGTTGCCACGAATACTAAATGGTGTTTGGGGAAATCGTGTTCAGCATTACTATTAAGAACGAAGAAGTTTTCATATTTTCATATTTTACACGAAAAGGTCTTATACTCTCAACTTTCTTTTACAACATGCTTCTTGACCATTCAACTCACGCCGAAAAAAAAATGTGTTTTGTGTTTTGCTATGAATATAGGATGTAGAGTTTGTATACTGATCCGGTGCCTCCGATTGGCTGACCTCTGACCTCCAGGGTCACACGTTTTAAAGGATTATCTCCCATAGCTCTAGTATTTCCCCCGGCCGTGCGGAAGAGGGGTGGCCGATTGATCGAATGTTTGATCCATGCCGGATCTCACGGCACCCGGCACGGGACGCTGGGTCACGTGACAATCCCTGACACCGCGACCTTGAGTTTGTCTGTGTCCACACTCCACGGTTTTGATAAGTGAATGATAAACAAAGGTTTAAATAACACGCCGGTCACGTGATAACCGTGTTGGGCGTATTTGTTAGGGTGGGAGGAGGGATTCGTACTCAAACACTTGTAGTCATATAAAATATCATCGAGCCGGACTCAGCCATATTGAGTTAGCAGCATGTCCTATAGAAAATCTAAGAACCGGATATTAATGTATATAACATATAGATTTAATATCAACACTAAAACCATCTTTAGAAAACCTTCTGTTTTATTTCTTTTCTTACTCTAACACAAGTCGTGCCAGCCATAGGATCAGTGGCGTAGCGAGGTCGGGTGTTACCCGGTGCGGCACTTAATGGTGTCACCCCCCCAGAGGCGTTGCGACCATTCCCGGGGACAAGCTTTCAAATTTTCGATTTGCACCCCCCCCCCCTCAAGTTTTCGATTTGCACCCCCCCCCCAAACTTACGATTTGCACCCCCTCCTCAAGTTTTCGATTTGCACCCCCCCCCCCCCAAACTTTCGATTTGCACCCCCCCCCCTCAAGTTTTTCTCTATATATTTTGCTAAGTTTTGCCTTGGTGTCACCCACCTAAATGGTGTCACCCGGTGCGGTCCGCACCCCCCCCCCTCGCTACGCCCCTGCATAGGATATAACCATAACATTACTATGTATAAAATAATTACTTGTAACCTCCCCTCCAATGTTAGATGAGTCAGTTATATAATACGCGCAGAAATAATCCTAAGAATATAAAATGTCAGGGCAAGAACGAAAATTGTTCGAATGTTTGCAGTCAAAGATGTCGAAGACCCCTTGAATAACGAGTGCCCTAGTGAAGGCCTAAGAACAATCTCTTGACTTTCCTTCATAGCCGCTGTCGACCACCAAAGAGCACTCACTGCCTCTCATAACACCGAATCGTTCACAGTTTCAGACTTGCGATGTTTTTCCGCGTTTGGCGTCTCAGATAATCGACATTTTTTTTCCTTTACGCCAAACATGCGACATTTCACTCTCTGTTGTCTTCATAGTTTCTACAATAGTCTCCATGCGACTTTTCCTTGTATGTCGCCATAATAGTTCCAGACATTTCCCGGAATGTCGCAAAAAAGTTTCAGATATGCGACTTTTCCTTGTATGTCCACGTTTCTAAAGCCGACTTTTCATTGTAAAGTTTCAACATGGGTCTTTTCCTTCTATGTCCTTCAACAGGCGACATTTCCTTCTGTCCAAGTTGTTTCTAAAGGCGACTTTTCCGTTGTTTTCCGAAGTTTTCACAGGCGATATTTCCCAGAATTTCGCCATAATAGTTTCAGATATGCGACATTTCCCAATCTCCGTCGACCCCCCCCCCCCCCCCAACATCCCCACCCCCTCAAGAACGGCCACTCGAGTTCCCTGAGACATCGAGCACCGAGCCCACCGCTGAGTACAAACAGCGCCCGTGGGGGTCAACCTCTTCCCCCCGGCGTATCTCTTAAACGCCAGGAGAGCAAACACTCTTCCCTCTGCCCCCACAAAGCCTCCATGGCAGGGCGTTTGTTCAAAAGCCAGATTTGGTTCACGCTAATAGAGACATCCACGTCAAGCCGAGGTGCGTATCAAGTAGAGGGAAAACTAAACCGCTGGCTAGCGATTGTAGATAAAAAGCGAGCTCGGTGGCTATTGAGACGGCGTCGTCTGCCATTGCGTGTTTGCTGCCGTACCGCGAGCTGCTATTGGATTACTTGTGCGTCACTGACAACCACGGACAACCAGGGACAACCACGGACAACCACGAGAAACCAGTGGGTGGTTAGAGAATTTCAATAAAGTCAGTGGAGGTATAAATATTTATAACATGCAAAACATGTCTAGAGTTTATCAAATATAAGCTACACAAATTTATTATTTGTATAATATTATATATATATATATATATATATATATATATATATATATATATATATATATATATATATATATATATATATATATATATATATATATATATATATATCGAGTTTGTATGTGTGACGGGGTGCGTGTTTGTGTGTAGGCGTGAGAGCGGGCATGTGTGTGTTTATCTGTGCTCTCATACATTACGCCTGTATACAGTAGATGCTGTATAATAATTTTCGAATACCATTAAGATAATTCAAACCTTACCACAGAAATTTTCATAAAGCATTCCCATAAAACCTTGGGGATACCAGAAATTCTGAACGCGCCGTTCTTTTGTATTGTCTAAATCAAGTTAGTACCTTTATTGCCATTAGCATCGAGAAATGAGAACCTGAATTTTCATTCTAACTTCATTATGCAACAACTTAACTGATGTGTTGCTTACAGAGGCGTGATCGCAGGGGGCAAATTATGTTAAAACACCTGGGCGCTACACAGGGGTTTCCAAATATTTGGTCGCGGCGCCCCCTCAAACACACACACACACGCACCTTCACACACTCGTATACTCACGCACACGCACACACACACACACACCCACACACACACGCACATACACACACACACGCACGGACACACACACACACGCACATACACACACACGCACGGAAACACACAAACATGATTTTTCTGACTCATGAAGGTAGGCATATATAAAACGTCGAAATTTTTCAAAACGTCGATTTCGATTTTTTTTAAAGACGATTACAATATTTCGTAAAAGTAAACGATGAATGTAGCAGAAGTAAAGCTATTATTTAGAATTTAGACTAAACATACAACTTTTAAGATGTAATATGGCAGATGAAACCGCTATGTGTTTGGGTCTCCCAACTATATGCTGTCCTACTGATTGAAGTAGTAAACCATTAGCATTAGCAAGCAAGTTCCTCTTGAAAGCTAGTGATCCATTTAGCAGATGAAGTAGAGTTTTATATTTTTCTTGACCTCTGCATATGAAGAGATAATGTGGTCAGCACTTTGCCATTCCGCGTTTACTTTCCCAACCGTAAATCAGATACCCATCAGAGCTGGGTCGAATGCCCGATCTCGAAACCTAGCAGCCAACCGTACTACCACTCGACCACTTCGTCCCATCAGTATCAAGTAGAGTACACATGATAATAATGTGTTTTTTTTTAATGTCTCAATTTAAGTCTTACAATAAAAACATTCTACTTTCATATGAGTAGGTCCATACTTATTTCTTTTTTTTTGTGCCTCAGGCATGTAATTTACAGCGTCAGTTTGCCTTGTCATGTTAGCAATAGTTTTACAGTTTTCATAATCGACTTGTGAGGACTGATACAGATTTACAATGGTAATATTGTGCTTCTTTATCACACGTACTTTCATTCATTGAAAATAGTTCATTTATAAATTATACAAAACGTCTAATTTCAATTTTTAAAACCTGAAAATGTAAATATTTTATAAAATCCTGAATGGAATGATGCCGCTATTCAATTTGAATTGTGAATGTACGAGCACATAAAACACTTTAAATAAGTTCATGGGATACGGAGTGATTAAGATAAAAAAATACCCCCACCCCTCCTCCCCACTTTCATTACTGAGTATAAAGAGTAAAAAAATATAAATGGCCGTTCATCAGCCCGGGGGTCAAACTCTCGCTGAAACTGAGCGACCGTCTGTGGAACACGCTGGGGGAGGTACCCACGCAGACAAGACAGACCACGTGACGTGGAGCGCCACCAGACATGCTGGGGTCGTCAGAGGCTAGCAGACGTAGTCGCCATTTTGTTTGCTCAACAGATCAAGTAACGCCGTGTGGATTTCTGCCGTAACCCAACTCGTCCAGTTTTGGCAAATAAGACATTGATCAGATAGCTGCCTCGGTGGTGCCGCCATTGATCAGATGGCGGGCTGCCTTGGTGGTGCAGGATTTAAGGGGTGGGGGGGAAGTTTTCATTTTATTTGATTGTCCCTGAAAATAGATCCATTAATTATCCGAGTGGCATTGCCGCTTCATTAAAGATCTGAGTTTTTTTTAGTTGCCCCTGAGACGACGCCCCCTCTGCCACTAGTTTCAAAGATTTAGACCCTTTCCCTCCATTTGTATCGGGTTTTTAAAATTTGTTTCTTTAATTTTGTACTAGCTTATTAATGATTTCAAAATGATTAATCGAATTAAATTAGCTATTGGTAATTTAACTATTATAATGAAAATTCATTTTCGTACTTTACTCCCTCAGATAATTTGCACCAAATTGGACAAAAGAGTTGATTCATACCATCATACCACTGTAAGGTGCGCTTTTTTGAATGATCAAATTTTTAAGTGAATGTGACTTTTTGAGTAATCGAATGTAACTGATTGAAACTTGGATGTATCGGTTTAAATGAGCAAATGTAGCTCGAACGTGGCCCACTTAATGAACGAATGAAGTTAAATAAGTAACCGACTTAGCTTTACCAACACCCTCATCACCGTCATCCCAGGCCACAGCTAGGAAGAAATAAACCGTCTACAGCCGTCTCCCTACACCGTCAACATTGTCATCCCAGTCCACAGCTAGGAAGAAATAAACCGTCTACAGCCGTCTCCCTACACCGTCATCCCAGGCCACAGCTAGGAAGAAATAAACCGTCTACAGCCGTCTCCCTACACCGTCATCAAAGACCACGGCTAGGAAGAAATAAACCGTCTACAACCGTCTACCTACACCGTCATCATTGTCAACCCAGTCCACAACTAGGAAGAAATAAACCGTCTACAGCCGTCTCCCTACACCGTCATCAAAGACCACGGCTAGGAAGAAATAAACCGTCTACAACCGTCTACCTACACCGTCATCATTGTCAACCCAGTCCACAACTAGGAAGAAATAAACCGTCTACCTACACCGTCATCCCAGGCCACAACTAGGAAGAAATAAACCGTCTACAGCCGTCTCCCTACACCGTCATCCCAGTCC
Organism: Physella acuta; assembly: GCF_028476545.2. Classification (NCBI taxonomy): domain Eukaryota; kingdom Metazoa; phylum Mollusca; class Gastropoda; family Physidae; genus Physella; species Physella acuta. The sequence continues at coordinate 404,821 of NW_026732025.1, forward strand.
ACAACTAGGAAGAAATAAACCGTCTACAGCCGTCTCCCTACACCGTCATCAAAGACCACGGCTAGGAAGAAATAAACCGTCTACAACCGTCTACCTACACCGTCATCATTGTCAACCCAGTCCACAACTAGGAAGAAATAAACCGTCTACCTACACCGTCATCCCAGGCCACAGCTAGGAAGAAATAAACCGTCTACAGTCGTCTCCCTACACCGTCAATATTGTCAACCCAGTCCACAACTAGGAAGAAATAAACCGTCTACCTACACCGTCATCCCAGGCCATAGCTAGGAAGAAATAAACCGACTACAGTCGTCTACCTGCACCGTCATGCCAGACCACAGCTAGGAAGAAATAAACCGTCTACAACCGTCTACCTACACCGTCAACATTGTCATCCCATACACCTGATCTCTATAGCCCACCCTACAACCGCTGACGTATCGCTTTGATCATTATGATTGTGTGTAAACACCATTCAGGATCGTAGGTGGATTGTACGTCAAGAAGTTGACAACTAGATCTGTTCACAGGGTATCATATCGTCTGTACAAGTGAATACAAGTGTACAGGGGTTATCGGGTACAGTCAGGACAAATAAGGTAGTTATTTCCCCTGGTAATGAATTGTCTATCGGCCTTTCTACAACTCTAAACTTATTTCATAATCTATGTGAACTTAAATATATATATATATATATATATATATATATATATATATATATATATATATATATATATATATATATATATATATAATATATATATATATATATATATATATATATATATATATATATATATATATATATATATATATATATATATATATATATGGGTGTAATATATCACTCATTAGCTTCCTTGTCCTGAAGACGATTTGACGGTTGCACAATATACGATGGTGCCTTGGGGCGATAGAACACGAGGGCCGGTGACGGTTTGCCGAAAAGTCTACAGAAAGGGGGTCAAAACTGACCTCGACTGACCGGCGCCTTATATGGGCTATTTTACGAAAGAAAGTTTCCTCCGACGACCCCCCTTGAAATTTTGTGAGGTGATAGGAGAATGCCTTGGGGTGTCACAAAAAACTCGCCAGGTCCGGGAAAAATCGGGAAATAGGTAAAAACTGACCAGTCGTATTTCCCTATATAATCTTTGTATTTTATGGGGAAAACAGAGGGTAATTTCAAAACGGATTTTATGGCACTTGCCCTCTATACATCTGGCTAATTTTTGGCATGCTTATAGGTAGATGGCTTGGCCGTAGGGCAGACCTGTCGGTTTCACTCAAAGCCCTCGACGAGGACTAAAAAATTACCGCGAGTGAAATTCTCTTTATATGAGCTCTATTACGAAAAAAAATTTCCGACGACGACCCCCCTTGAAATTTTGTGAGATGGTAGGAGAACGCCTTGGGGTGTCACAAAAAACTCGCCATGTCCGGGAAAAATCGGGAAATGGGTCAAAACTGACCAGTTGTATTTCCCTATATAATCTTTGTATTTTATGGGAAAAACAGGGAATTTTCAACACATTTTTTTGGTTACTTAACCTCTGTATATCATGCTAATGTTTTGCATACACCTCTATAGATGACTAGGCCGTATGGAAAACCTGTTGTTCAGACTCAAAGCCCTCGACCAGAGCTAAAATATGACCGCGAGTGAAATTCTCCTTATATGAGATATATATACTAATAAATTGACGAACGATCCCCTTAATATTATTTGAGGTCGTGGACCCTGGAGGATAACGAAAAAACTTTATTCCCGTCGGAAAATGCCATTGTAGTCGTTAAATATGTTCATATATCGTATTTTCTTATATATGCATAGCAACTGTTTGTTTAAAATAAACCGAGAGTGATCTCCCCTAAACTTTCTCGAATATTTTTATATAAAACTACAGGGGATGGGAACTCGGGCTATAGACATGATTTTTAATCCATTTTAAATACTTAAAGTTTTAAAAATAGAATAAAATCTCGTAGACAAATTAATTGCACACCAAGTGAACGCGAAATAAAAAAGCGCATAATAGTGCGCAATATTATTATTACTTTTAAAATTTACATTAGTTTTTTGAGAAATCGGAAGTAGCGTAAATTACTACTTCCTGTCAACGGAAATTACTCAAAATTTAACAGAAGGTAGAGAATTAGATCTTTTACTTACATGTGAAATTTCATTTATCTATCTGAAATAGTACTCAAGTTATAGGCTTTTGAAAAATTCAAAGTAGAAAAAGTACCACTTCCGGTTGTCGGAAATCGCTCAAAAGTTGATACGGATCTACGATTTTGATAAAATACTTATATATGAAATTTCATCAACCTAGCTGTAACGGTACTCAAGTTATCGTGTTTACACACGGACAGACAGACAGACAGACAGACACACACACACACAGACATACGGACAAGATTGCAAAATTATGTTTTTCCGTATCAGTGAGGTGTAAAACGTCGAGATTTGTAAAAATCTCGATTTTTTTTTTTGCACGATTACAATACTTTCTCTATACTACGTATATACGAGAAAGTAAAAAAAGTAAACAAAGACATACGTCATTTGGTCCATTTTCAAGGGAGGTAACCTTTTTAAATAATTATTTTTCAAATAAGTGTATACTATTTTAAACAGAAACATAAAATGACAAAGTATAGCATTTGTTTTAGTAAAACTATAAGTTGTTAATTAAGTTACGTATCAGAATTAAATAAAAAATAAATTTTAAAAGTCAATGTAATATAAATTATGAGATATACTGTTCATAAAACCTCTGTAGTTCTAATTCCATTTTAGTCATAAATTGCGTACTTTCAATGTTAATAACATTCAGCAACACGTGCTCTGTAATTAGCATTACTGTTTAAATTTAAGCACTCCACACCTCAGCCGTCACTAAATAATTAAGTATTGGAATTCTCCAATGTTTTTGAAAACCTAAGCGAAGCTAGGCAGTATGCCTAGTATATATATATATATATATATATATATATATATATATATATATATATATATATATATATATATATATATATATATATATATATATATATATATATATATATTGTTTACCTTAGGGAAAATGTGTTTAGGGCCGTTGGGTCTGACCTGATTTACAAATACTTTAAGCAAACAAGACAAGTCTCCGACATCTAATTCTAGATCTGCTATTTGAACCGAGTTGTCTTTTTGAGGTTACGTCGTGCAGTTTATAGTCTCCCTGGGGTCGAAGGTTCTCATCTAGCCACAGAACATTCGAGAACTGCTTCTTATTATACGTATCATTAATAAAGAGGAAACTTTATATACATTAAACACTACCTGCATTGTAATAAATTGAAATAAGTTTACAATTTTTTAAAATATTGATGTTGAGAAAAATTAAATCAACGGTAGGACCCATTAGGGTTGCAACTTTAGAACCGTCGTTGTGAAATATCTGGTTGCACTTGTCTCGCTGGTCTGTGTTGGCTCAGACGGCGACTCGAAGGTGACGTAGTTTGCCGTGTGTTTGCCCTCAGTTTTGTTGGGCGACTGTCGCTGGGTTGATACCCCGGGCTCCCCATTCACCCCACCGGCGCTGTTTGGTCACCCGATTGCACAAGCCCCCGGGGGTCAGACACGTCCGCGGGCCAGCGAAAGTGGGAGTCTACACTATACTGTACTCGGAAATCCCCACCCCCACGTCAAAAAAAAAAAAAAAAAAAAAAAACCCCGACGCTTACCGTTGCTAAGGAGCCATTTTTATCAACGCTCTTCTTTCCGTGCCGAATGAAAAGAGCTGGGTGTTTGTCGGCGCTCCACGACTCCGGTTGTTAACAGGGGTATAAGTTTTGTTGTGTACCCATGTACACATGAAAACAAATACTAGGAATCGATGAGACGGGCGCCACACACGCCCTTTATTCCCATTCCACCACGCCCATTTGATCCGGCGTCTATGTGGCTGTGGGGACATCAAGAATGTATGCTCTGCGATCTGTTGTACCGAGGTACATTAAGTAACAACATATTGTGAAAGTAAAACTTCGTACATCTACCAAGAACAATTTTTTTTTACATATTATTATAAGAACAATTTGTACACTCAAAATTGTATAAGAACAATACAAGCGAAATTGTAAATGCGAAAGGGAAATAAAGGGAAATAATTAGTAGGCCCCCTACTTACATTTAAAATTATCTACCCCTAGCTCGTGGGAAAGTTTTAAAAATGAACTCAGAATCCCGATATAATTGAGGTAGGGTTTTTCGTGTTTTATTTTCTTATCTCAGCTGGTACGATAGCTACATTTTTTGACCTAGACAATCTGTATAGTTGAACGAGAGGGTTAATACTTCAATGGGACAAGTCTTACAGGCAATTATAGCAGGCTGCAGGGCATTCTAGATGGGGTGGTATAGAGGGGTGGGGGGAGAACAACTTAAGGGTGGTGGTGATGGGTTGGGGGGTAACAACTGTTGAGAAAGGCAACTGGTTGAACATACTAGATTTATTAATAACCAAAGTATTCGCTTCATTCATGTCAAAGTATTCGCTTCATTCATGTCAAAGTATTCGCTTCATTCATGTCAAAGTATTCGCTTCATTCATGTCAAAGGATTCGCTTCATTCATGTCAAAGTATTCGCTTCATTCATGTCAAAGTATTCGCTTCATTCATGTCAAAGTATTCGCTTCATTCATGTCAAAGTATTCGCTTCATTAATGTTAAAGTAGTAGCTTCATTTATATTAAAAAACGTTAATTATTTATTTGTTCATGTAAAGGTAGTCGTTCTATATTTAGGTTTGGTTAACACGACGTTTTACGCAGTAAGACGATGGTACTGATATTTTTTATTCACATTTGGTGCAGGCTTTAAATTAGGCTGTCGGTGTATCAAAACCACAAGTAAGGAATCCTGCACCATAATAGCAACCTTATACCCATTAACAAATTTGCATTTCAGTTATAAAATAAAGACGCGCAAAAATGAAGCGAATAGATACTTTGACAATTAAATAATGCTTGTCACGTTTTTAAAGGACAAACTGGAGTTGTGGTTGGTGATTGGAGGCGAGAGTGTGATGGTGTAATTACCTTTTCAAACCTGGCGGTCTATAGGGCAGATGGATTAGAGTTTACCTGTTACTGTAACCTCGGATATCTAGAAGGAGCTGGGTGGACTTGGCGAAATCTTATAACACGAGTACGTGATCCAAACGCTCAACTTTCAGGCATGCAGTCAAGTGCTCTAACCCCCCTGGCATGCCGTCCCCATAGTCGGTGTAGCGGTCCCTCTAACCACGTGGGTGGGGGGTGTCTACGGAGATACTTATATACACAATTTAAGGGCCAGGGGTGGTTCAAACCCTCTCAATGCTGTGTTCTGTCATGTTTGCATGCTCCATTGACATCGTCATCTTTTAACCTCAGTATTGTCTAAAAATTGTGTAAAATTTCCCTTTTCAAACCTGACGGTCTATAGGGCAAGTGACGTTGAGTTCACATGTTTCTGTGACCTCGGCATAAGAAGAGATAGTGTGTTCAGCACTATGCCCAGCCGCCTTTACTTTCCCTAACGTGAGTTAGGTACCCATCAGAGTTGGGTGGACTCAGGGACGGTCTACTGACTTGAACCAGGATTCGAACTCGAAACTTACGGGTTAGCAGTCCAGCTCTCTACCGCTAACAAGAGAAAAAAAATGTTTACCTACTACTACAATGCAAGTTAGATCCAACGCACAAGAAGATATCAAGAAAAACACAAACTGTTTAGCAAAAGTCACTTTATTGTTTTATAAAAAAAAAATCATTCAGTTACCACAACACACGTGCATATGGAAAAGTAAAATCATCTTTCCACCTTTTGAAATAAAACAAACTAAATTAATATGGCTTTGGTGAAATACTGTAGGTATTCTTTAGTCCTCATCAAATGACCTTGTACAGGTGTATATAAGGTGTATGAGTGACCTTAAACAACTTTGGTGGCAGATGGTTAAGTTATGATGTAACTTTGTTGCTTACTTATGTATTACTAAGTAATATAATTCTACACCACGGTAAGTCATAATCTGTGGATGTTCCATTAGAGGCAAGCAAAAAAAAAATGTATGAAAATAATATAAACACCTTATTTATAAATTAAGATATGATGTGTAAATGATTATGTGATTTTATCATAAACAAAAATACAAATATTTTAAAAACACATAAATGAAATGGTACTGTTGATGATGATACTGTACCTCAAAAAGTTAAAAATAAATAAATTCAAACCTGTATAAAAGAATACAACGGTGCATTTTTTCTAAGTGTAAATTAAATAATAATAAAAAAATAGTTTCTTTAAAAGTTTTTGATCAAACGAAGTATAAATGATAAAAAAAGAATATTTTTGAATGTTGGCAACAGACAGGTGAGATGACACAAGTTAGGTATCACAGAAATGCTGGGACTGAGTTCTAGGAAACCAAACTCTAATGATCAGAGCTTGATTAGCTGAGGTTCCCACTCATAATTAGCCGACTTGAGTTGCTCAAACTCAAAGATGGATAGACCTATTGGAGCCTGATGGTTACAGATCAACACTACTGCCCCTACTCTACTTAAGAGTTAAGGTAGCATCCCTGCTGTTCTATCAAAGAGTTACTAAACAAATCAAAGAGCTCTAACAGCTCTACATTTTATAAAACTTACTAACCGGTAAGTAAATCTTTTGATGTAATGGCCAGTTTGATCTAATCACATTTTTACAAACGTTCTTTAAAAAAATAAGTTCAACATCATTAAAAACAAAATACTACTAGGTTGGAATAATTTTGAGAAAGAATGTATTGGAAAAAAAAACCCAATCTCAATCACATGTTAAAACGAGTAAAGTACCCTTTTCTGACCTAAAGTTCATTAACTTCTATGAAATAGGTATGGACTGTGGTCAGCATGACACCTAGTAGCCCTTACTTCCCCTGATTCCAACAGGTATCTCTTACAACAAGGTAAACAGAAGGAATCGAACTCTTGACTTACTGGTAAGAAGCTGCACTCTACCATTCAACCACATTGTCCCACAAATTACAAAACCGTTTTCTCTCTATCTATTTAAGCTTAGCAGCTCAAAAATATAAACACATAATTTTAAAAAATTGGATCAGGAAAATTGTTATTTACAAAACTGAAGCAACCAATTCAAGTATATAAAATTCAAATATAAGGCATAAGACATTGTGAAAGTATGTTGGATTTCCTGTCATCAATGATTTGTGCTGGTCAAATAATATCTCACTAAGAAAAATGTTAAAAAATGTAAATAGGCCTGTTTAGTCATGTGATGTGTGTGCCATGCAAGTTCATCAAAGAAAGGTAGACGAGTTCGACACTGACACACATCTTCAGATCCATCTTTACCCCCACAAACCAGTGTGTGGCTTCACCACAGTCACCCACACAATGCTATGGACAATTATCACAACTTGTTGGCCAAACCACTGGCAATACTATCAGCAACCACATCCCACTCAACTCTCCCTAGCTCTTAACTCTCAATAGCTCTCTCAACTCTTGCTAGCTCTCTCAACTCTCTTGCTAGCTCTCTCTCAACACAAACGTATCACTCATTAGGTTCTCCTGTCATTTACATTTCTCACAGGTGATGGCGCCACTTCTTTAATGCCATGAGTGGAGAGAGTCAAATCTTTGGGAACCAGAGGTCAAGACGCCAGGTTAAAATAGGATTGTCCAGCTTCCCACATGTCATAAGGGAACCTCAAGGTGAAGGCCATCCTGTTCTCACTGTCACGGATTTCCTTGTTATCTGGTTCAAGTAAAAAAACAAAAGTCATCAACACTTTAGACATTACTTGCATCCAGCATATGGTTAGTACAGCATAGTTTGGTTTGTTGTACTTGAAAGTTAAACACTAGCAAGAAAAATGTGTTTGACTGGTGAGGTTGTCTAATGAAAACTTCAGCAAATCAAGAAATGTATGAGGAGAGTAAAAAATCTGAAGGTGATTCTTTTGTCTTATTGATTAAGTGTGTATTGTACCAGATTGATTTACTTTAAAGTGTTGAGTGCCACCTAGTTTGCATAATGATAATCACAATGCTAGTGAAAACATAAAGCAGTAACTTTTTACTTCTTTTATCTAGTGTAAAGCATTAACAATGAGCAAATTTGTTCTAGCATTTGAAAAGTTGTATTAGTTAAGTACTGTCTTTGGCTGACTGATTATAAATTTGCCAGAAAAAAACAAACAACTAAACAGAAAGTCTGTGATAAAAAGATCTACCCTAAAAATAAACCAAACATAAAAAAAGGGTAAAAAAAAAAAGCATGCACAGGCCTAACCAGGGATAACCACACCATGCTAATCTGTTGCTAATCCACTACTTGTATACAATGGCTGTTAGGTATCTACATTGTACACAGCAACTCAGCAGGTTGCATTACATTAGTTGCAGCCCCAGCTGAAGACACCCCCTTCTCATTGCAGATACCAGTACCCCCACCTATAATCAAGGCAGTCCCCCCTAACACCACCTTTCACCCCAAACCCCCCCCCCCCCCCAGTGTTTACTTTTCCAGCTGCTACTGCACATACTCCCACCAATCATCAAAAAATTAATGATCCCCCTAACTTCTCTATTAGGCAAATACCAGTGGGTAAGGTTTGACACAAGAGGGAGGGGTACCTCCCCACCCCTCCCCTGATTCAGGTAAAAATAGGAGAAGCTCAGCCTTGGTAAACATCTAGTCGGCAATAGTTGGGTGTAACTGCCACAATCAGCCCAAACACAAATATTTTCTCATTCAGGAGAAATGAAGGTATATCTTCATCAACTTCTTCTTTTCATTTGTCACTCCGTCATCTCAACACACACCCCCACCAGCAGACAGCCGGCTGACATTTTTTTTTTTGGTCAACAAAAATATTTGTCTAAGAGAACTAACAGGGTAAGTAGACTAATAAGGGTAGAAACTGAAAAGGTTTGGCAACTAAGGCCACACCATGCAAACCTTGGTTCTTACTTTTCTTGACGGAGGACGGCATCAACTTGGACTGGTGGAGCTCCAGCTGTCTCTCCTGTGAGAGAAAACATTCTCTATTTACACTTTTTTTCATTCACGTCATAATGAGGACAAAAATACATTCAAAATAACCATTGTAAAAATATTGCTTTCTAAATAAATAATACGGTAAGATTTGGAAAAAAAAAACTAGCTGTGAATAAGAACAGGTTATTTTTATTTATTTTTTATTTATTTTTTACAATTTTTAATACATTTTTTGTGTGTGTGGGTGTGAGGTTGCATGTTTGTAGACTTTATTCTATTTATTCTATAGTAGGGGGAAAAACAACAAGCAGTGATCACATTAAAAAATGGGAACACCCAGACACAAGGGCTGGCTTGAATAGAAAGTGTATCATTACCAACAATTAAACCTTCACACTGATAACATCTGCTACTTCATCAGACTAAAAAAAAAAAAACAAGTAATAAAACCCAAAAATTTGACAGTAAAAGACAGCTTGTTTTCTTCCCCGGGAACGTGTAATAATCAATGTCACTTTGATGTGTTTTAACTGTTTTAAGATCTCTCCCTCCACGGGGCGGGTCCCGCTGGGGTGGGGGTGCCCGGCCTGCACACAGGGAGGGGAGTTAAATACCCACAGACAGGTCATCACCCGGGGCTCCAGGAGAAATCCTAACCGCTGACAGGGTGAATTCCAATCAAACCTGCCAGCCACTAATGTCATTAGCTACAGCAGAAATCAGTGAAAATTTAATCACCGCACCGGCCCGGGGCTAACGTCAGGGAGGAGGAACTCCGCTCGCCGGGACTACCCGTCTTAATTCTCTTAGGCCGCGCCAACGTAAGGGTTGCATTAACCAATTACTTCCTTGTAGGCAAGGGGGAGAGGGGAAAAACTCGGCCGGCTTGTAAACTTAATTTTATTGTGGAACTTTCACGGCCCGGTGACAGTACTAATAGTTGTGGAAATTTGAGGACTGAATCACAGAGTTAAAGTAGGCTGTCTTCGAAAACTGAGTCAAAGTTAAAGGTTGGGTCAAAATATCAGAGGCAGGCTGCGTCTTGGTGGACTGAGTCAAAATCTTAGAGGAGTCGGGTAACAATGATATGACTGCCTCTACAGTCACATCAAGTAAAACCCGGTACAAGCGATTCTGCCTGGCCAATAACAACACAGTTGTCGAGTCAACCCGGTACAAGTCATGGTGCCCAGCCAGCAACAACACTGTTGTCAAGCCAACCCGCTACAAAAGATGCTACAACAACAACACCGTTGTCAAGCCAACCCGGTACAAATCGTGCCCCAACAACAACACTTTTGTCAAGTCAAACCTGTGTACAAATGAAGCTACAAGTCCAGCCAACCCGGTACAAATGATGCTGCCCAGCCAACAACAACATTGTTGTCAAGTCAACCCGGTACAAGTCATGGTGCCTCATAACAACGACTCGACGTGTTGGCGAATGGGGGGGGGGGGGGGGGGGGGGTGTTGTCGTACAACTGGTACCGTGTGTATGACATCACCAGCGAGAAACGTGTCTACATCCCCGTGCATCCTACCCTCGAGTAAATAAAGAACCTCCCCACAATCCCACACAACTGGAACAGAATTACACAACTACAGCCCCGAGTATTGAGAAAATTAATTCTCACGTGGCATATGTTAACGTAAAGGGGAAGTTATCCCCATACAAATGCCAATTCACGGGAGTCGTTCTCATTCCCCTCTGCTACTGAACGTGAAGAAATAGAAAAAATATACCTGCACTACGAACGCAAGTTAACATTGTAAACAAACCACCCCACCCCGACAAACAAATTAGATATAATTGCTCGTATTCATACAATATAACAGGATTTCGTCTTTAATATAGACGGTGTAATAGAAAACAAAATGATCTAATAGAACGAAGAACATGTAGATTCCTCTAGACTCCAGCCACCTCCGTGGGTGTGATAATGTAATTATAATACATGTAATTATAATACAGGGGTAGAGGTTTTTTTTTTTCTTTACTTCTATGAACTGTTTTGTGTGGGATGAGTCTCTGCTCCACACGGTTTAAAAAAAAAGTACAACTGAAGAGTTTTCTTTAACGAGAAGTTTGTGAGGTGGGGGAAGGAATGAGTGACACCAAGTTTCTCATTCATGAAAACAAGAGCCGGGAAAACGTGTGAGCAAGATGACAATGCTCAAGTACGCCTGGCATCGCACACAATGCACGTGTTGGTTGAGCAATGCGAGCTTGGGCTGGGAAGGGGGGGGGGGAGTAGAGTTGAAATGGTGGAGAAAGTATCAGAAACCAGCACCAACACCCCACATTCCTACCTAGAAACAAACACAACAGCACACCCCACACACAGAAACACCACCACCCACGATACAACACCACCATACAACGCTATGAGATTCCTACAATTTGTCTTCTCGAGTTCTTCGATCCCATTCTTTGTTCTACACGATTACATCACATGACAGCTACGGAATTCCCCCTCACCCAGATGATTTATTATTTGCAGGTGTTAAACTACAGGATTTAATCAAATTGTCTATTCCACATATCATATTTTATATACATATTTAATACAAATTGTAGCAATTAGCAATTTGAACATAACCCTCTGTTAGTATATTTTGAAAAGTCCATATTTTCAAAAGACCTCGTTGGACATTTTTAAGTCTTGTAAATGCTAACTACCATTTTGAAATGATTTGCTTTGGTAAAAAAAATAAAAATTAAATACACACACGTAAGATTCTTTACTACTGGTGTTTACTGTACAATAATTAGCGCAAAAAAATTACACCTCTTTAATTATTTTACATACAACTATCAATAATCTAAAATAATCTTAAGATTTTCAAACATTTGTGTTTACAAGATTCTGCAGAGTTATTTAACGCTATTACAAAATCCATCGTCCGTGGCCTCATGCTGAAAAACAAAAGTCAGGTAGGGTGTCGAGTGGTCGAGGCGTGTCGCTGTGTGTTCTGTCTAAATAACGGCAGATATTTTCAACTTTATGTATAAGATTGGTCGTTTCTTTAGAGATGTTTTCAGTGGGCTCGGGTTTCTGGCACGGGGTAAAACATCTACTTAGCAGAAAAATAAACAGGGGGGCGCATCAACGGTGGCGGGGATGGGGAGAACACAGGTTAGGCGGAGCAGTAGAAGGCACGGCCGGGATCTGACACATGCAGAATAAGCATACAGGCGTATTTTGACAGCGCTTCACACAGAGATAAGCCGTGGACTGGCAGGACCCACACTTAGCCAGGATACCCGGGCTACTGAGGCCCACCGTGTGTCATTTTGTTGGCTTGCCACGGATCCAATGGAAGCAGGTATTGCGGGAGATTTTCACGGGGGTATCTCAGGGGGTGGGGGTGCCAGGACAATTAGAGCATGAGAGATACCAAATGTTTGCATTCGATTGACAGTGAGTAAGAAAAAAGTGAGAGTGTAGGTGAGCAAACACACGGGGAGGTAGGTTAATTGCTGAGATTGTCTCCAAATGGTGCCTGGCTACAGACAATCGTTAAGTGATGGCAACTAGAGTTGATCAGTTTTAGCTACAGACAATCGTTAAGTGATCGGCAACTAGAGTTGATCAGTTTTAGCTACAGACAATCGTTAAGTGATCGGCAACTAGAGTTGATCAGTTTTAGCTACAGACAGTCGTTAAGTGATGGCAACTAGAGTTGATCAGTTTTAGCTACAGACAGTCGTTAAGTGATGGCAACTAGAGTTGATCAGTTTTAGCTACAGACAATCGTTAAGTGATCGGCAACTAGAGTTGATCAGTTTTAGCTACAGACAGTCGTTAAGTGATGGCAACTAGAGTTGATCAGTTTTAGCTACAGACAGTCGTTAAGTGATGGCAACTAGAGTTGATCAGTTTTAGCTACAGACAATCGTTAAGTGATCGGCAACTAGAGTTGATCAGTTTTAGCTACAGACAATCGTTAAGTGATCGGCAACTAGAGTTGATCAGTTTTAGCTACAGACAATCGTTAAGTGATCGGCAACTAGAGTTGATCAGTTTTAGCTACAGACAATCGTTAAGTGATCGGCAACTAGAGTTGATCAGTTTTAGCTACAGACAGTCGTTAAGTGATGGCAACTAGAGTTGATCAGTTTTAGCTACAGACAGTCGTTAAGTGATGGCAACTAGAGTTGATCAGTTTTAGCTACAGACAGTCGTTAAGTGATCGGCAACTAGAGTTGATCAGTTTTAGCTACAGACAGTCGTTAAGTGATGGCAACTAGAGTTGATCAGTTTTAGCTACAGACAGTCGTTAAGTGATGGCAACTAGAGTTGATCAGTTTTAGCTACAGACAATCGTTAAGTGATGGCAACTAGAGTTGATCAGTTTTAGCTACAGACAGTCGTTAAGTGATGGCAACTAGAGTTGATCAGTTTTAGCTACAGACAGTCGTTAAGTGATGGCAACTAGAGTTGATCAGTTTTAGCTACAGACAGTCGTTAAGTGATGGCAACTAGAGTTGATCAGTTTTAGCTACAGACAATCGTTAAGTGATCGGCAACTAGAGTTGATCAGTTTTAGGTTGGTGTGGACAAGCAGCCATGCGATGGCTTGTTAAATAAATACGGAGCCTAAATGGAAACAATGGCAATTCTTTCTGAAGAGTTAATAACAGTACTATATATCAGGATGTTTTTAAAATAAATAACTGTGTATGACTGTTTTCATAAAGAAGTACAACAGCTGAGTTTATATATCTGAGTTAATTATTAGTTCAGTTTTATTTCCATTTGAATTCTAACATACAAATATGTTCACAAATCAATCGACTACAACTGAAACTCTTGTAGTCTTTAATATGGATTGATGAATAGTTCATTTTCAATTTGGGCTGAGTGGTTCAAGGCCACCCAGGTACTTGACCCAAACCAGGAAAAGTAAAGGAGGGTGAGCATAACGTATCTCACAATACTTTTAAACAACCAGCTAATAAAACAGTACAGACCTAATATAGACCTAAAAATGACATGTACAATATGAAAGGGAAATTTATCATCTTTTCCCTTTTGTGCCCAAGTAGAGTTTATCTGTTTCAATGACCTTGGTATACAAGGGACAGTAGTCAAGTCAAGTCGTCTTTGTTTCCCTAAAAGGTGTCATGTGCCCATCAGACCTGAGTGGACTCGAACGTCCGAAGACTCCAGCCCGGAATCCGAACTCGAGGTTTTTGGGTTAGCAGTCTAGAGCTCTATCGCGCTGCCATTTGGAACTTAAGATTTTAAAATCTTGGCTATGAAGAATGTTTCCCAATAACTTAGGATAATCTTTGTATACTTTATGATAGAACAACTAGAAGTTAGCCTGACGTGTACTCACCTCTATAAAGTTGGCCAACAAGGCACAGCTGAGTTCTTGTTCCAGGATGTCACGGTTGCTGTTGTTGTTGAAACAACAGCAGATCAGGGTGGGCAACAGCACTGCTACAAGCCGTGGGTCACTGAAGTACTGGAAGGGCAGGGCACACAGTTGCTGTAGGACAGTTGGGGGCTGCCCGGACTGGATGATCACCTGCCAACATAGAGGACAACATTAGATAGGGACTACAGGCCGTGGGTCACAACTGGCAGGGCACACAGTTGCTGTAGGACAGTTGGGGGCTGCCCGGACTGGATGATCACCTGCCAACATAGAGGACAACATTAGATGGGGACTACAGGCCGTGGGTCACAACTGGCAGGGCACACAGTTGCTGTAGGACAGTTGGGGGCTGCCCGGACTGGATGATCACCTGCCAACATAGAGGACAACATTAGATGGGGACTACAAGCCTTGGGTCACAACTGGCAGGGCACACAGTTGCTGTAGGACAGTTGGGGGCTGCCCGGACTGGATGATCACCTGCCAACATAGAGGACAACATTAGGTGGGGGACTACAAGCCGTGGGTCACAACTGGCAGGGCACACAGTTGCTGTAGGACAGTTGGGGGCTGCCCGGACTGGATGATCACCTGCCAACATAGAGGACAACATTAGATGGGGACTACAAGCCGTGGGTCACAACTGGCAGGGCACACAGTTGCTGTAGGACAGTTGGGGGCTGCCCGGACTGGATGATCACCTGCCAACATAGAGGACAACATTAGGTGGGGGACTACAAGCCGTGGGTCACAACTGGCAGGGCACACAGTTGCTGTAGGACAGTTGGGGGCTGCCCGGACTGGATGATCACCTGCCAACATAGAGGACAACATTAGATGGGGACTACAAGCCGTGGGTCACAACTGGCAGGGCACACAGTTGCTGTAGGACAGTTGGGGGCTGCCCGGACTGGATGATCACCTGCCAACATAGAGGACAACATTAGGTGGGGACTACAAGCCGTGGGTCACTGAAGTACTGGAAGGAATGTTGCTTCAATAGATATTGGCAGTATACGTCTAACTTGCTGCTCTACATAGAGGAATCAGACCAGCAATTGTGTTCTAATTTTAGTGAAATTCTCTTGCATTCGAGAGACCATCCTATTTTACAAACGTATTTCTTATCGAAAACTAAATAAGCCAACTATTTTTAATTCACTCATTCAAAAATACTACATGGATCAGTCATCTTATAAACGTTTTGAATATTTGACGATAACAAACAAGGAATGAGAGCGCAAGCTAGACGGGGATACTTCAGACAGTCAAGACAAGGAGTATAATGGAAGGGAGGACCCGCCCTCCTCATTAAGTTGTGCTATATAACATTGAGCACGTCTTTGAAGAAGCGCGACCTGGATACCTACGTAGAGCTGAAGGAAATGAAATGTTTTCAATCAATTATACGGACATAAAATTAACGGGAAATGGGGAAATGAGAAAACAAGGGAGGGAAAGCTTGTTGTGAGTTATTGCATTAAAACCAGATAATCTGTTCATTTTCTCCGCGCAATCAACAACACATGCAATGTTTAGGCGGCAAGGAGCGATATTAAAAAAGCATCTATCTCCTCACCTCAGCACGGCGCCACCGTCTTGCCGGTGATACAGCTAGGAGCCCGAGTTATCATTACGCCATGGGGGATTCCGCCAAGGCACTACATCCTAAACGCCTCAAGCGTTCACAAGCACAGTAGGGGCGTGGGGTGGGGGAGAGAGAGGGGGGGGGGGGGTGAAGCCCGGTAGCGCAAGAGCCGGGTGAAGAGCCGGGACTCTGGGAACGAAGCAAAACGAAATCAGCTGTCACTGGCCAGTAAATCTCGATGGTGTAACCGGCGCACGACCTACGTTCCGCTCTGTCGGGGGCTGTAAACTCCATTTGTTTTAAGCGGCGCCTCCCCGTGGATACAGACGGGCAAGCTTCATGTGTTTTGTATAACAGTTTCCCGTTAGAGGGAGCCTCGCCGTTGCCGCGGTAAATGTGCCAACTTCATCTCTGAGCTCTTAATTGAATCAGAATCCGGAGATTAAATGCCGCAACGAGGATTTTTTCTCAAGCGAGTAAATCTTGTAGAAAATGGGAGAAAACATTTGTTCATTATTACCTTCGGAAAAACAATTTGTTGGGAAGCAGTGGGAGGGCCGGCAAGTGGAGAATGACGGTCATATATTTGAGATGAGATAATGAGTCTTTGTTGCGGTTATTGGGGGTCGTACTGCGTGAGTTACCTTTGAAGATCTGAGTCTCGTGGCTGTAGCGAAGTTTTTTACTCCCGTCATTAAGGTGTCTGATACTGTTTTATTACACGGGGAACTGGAGTGTTACATCTTAATCAAGGGATAGTTGGGGAGGGGAGGGCGTGGCTGAAAGAATTGGAGCATGCCTTTTACTCTCCACGACCTGATCGACATAGCTGACTCTAGCGTGCACAATGATACAGGCCCTGGGTTCAACCTTTGGGACTTGTATACACATAAACACGACATTGTTTTTTATTTCACTTTAATTTGTAAACAAAGGTTTTCAAATGTTAAATAAATATTTTTTATATTAGTAAACCAAGCAGTGTTAAAAATAAATGTCTGGTATTGAAGACAACATAAATTGCTAATTAATTTTGCGTCTCAGTACATCATCAATATTAACAGAACTTGTGTGCAGTAGTAACCTTACTCTAGTTTTAATTAAAACTTTTTGTTGCTAAATGTAAGCGATACCCAACTTGGCCTGCCTTTGTTGTAATGAAAAACGCCGTATGAAATCGTTATGAGATATCAAAGTTTTACCAACAGTTATCAATCCTCTGATAAATGACACGTTATATTGTTTCTAGGGGGATACTATGTGCTGATTGGAATATAACTGCAGCGTGTTGCTAGAACTACGGGCAAACGTTGGGGGACTAGCAAACACCAACACAGGATCTGTCTGGTATCGCACACCATATGGTGTCAACTGTTTACTGCCCCTGTTTGGGCTCGTGTTTCCTGAACGCCGCGGTAGGCACTCGATAGTGGCTTGTGATAAGGCAGTGTTGTACAACAGATACCAAAAATAGAAACTTCTTCCTTGCTCACAGATAACTAGCCACTTTTTTAGCATCCAAAGATCAAAGAGAAATACCCTTCAATACCTTACCCACTTCCCATGGAACATAATATGTACATGTATGAGGTATAAAATAAAGTAAGGTACCATGTTGTAGCGGTGGAGAGATCTACACAACGTAAAATATATAAAGAAAAACCAAACACTGACTGCTGGAGCAAGCACTTAAAAACATTGACCTGACATCACGGAACAGTTCCACGACACAATCAACGCATCAAATCCTGTTTGTATTTACAGGCAACCACCATAGGGATTTCCTATATTATTAAGCATATCCCGTCTCGCCCCTCCCCCCATTCACTGATTAATTAGACGTTCGGTGCCCGCATAGAGTCGACGATTATCCCGAACACAAAAGCCGAGCCAGTTGCTAGAGATGCAGCGTCATATGCAGGTATCGCAATTAGAGCAAGGGCTTTTACAGTTGGTAAATAAGTATATTAGGGGCTGATCTGCCCTTGGGTTACTAGTTCACTCTTAATTATTGACATGGAGCGAATTAATTCCAGTAATTTTCATATCAGGAGTGGGGATTATACCGGGGCCGTGCACAAAGCTACTGATCAGCGAGCCTCTAATAGAGTAGATCAGTGAAATGTAGTAGTCAAAACAGGCCAGTTTCATGTGTGTCGTCATCAAAATAAATGAGAAGCAAAGTGTTAACATTAGCAGAAGTGACCTCTTGCAAGGTTTCATAACTTAATTATTAAGTTCAAGTACCAGTGAAAGAAAAAAAACCCAGACACAAAACATAATAAGATAGCATTGACTGATGGTGGGATATGTAACCATCTTCCATTTCTCAAAGTTAATGTCTAAATGTACTAGGCATAAAAAGAAGACAAATTTTGTAGCTTTAGAAATCTTCTTGTCCTCGCTGTTAGTGTAAATGAGGAATGAGAATTCGTTGCAGTTATGCAGTTACCGGAATTAGCCAACACTGACGCTTAAATAGAGGTTAGAGCTTCTCAGAAAATGTAGGCAATAGCTACCCCTTTTATGTTCCTTTCTTTATAGCCCCAAAGTTATAGCAGAGGAGGGGGAGGGGAAGAAAAGGGAGGGAGAGAAAGAGAAAAAGAGAAGAAAATAAGCCGTCATTGAAAATCAATGAAGACAGGCTTTTTCTCTAGGGCCTGATGCCGGGCACTAAGATAATCTGTGCCCTCTCCAAACTGTCACGACCAGAAGACTTCAGTGGACGGCTCCACATCAAACTTCACTGATGCTCCGTTTTTTGTTTCCTAACTATAG
Organism: Physella acuta; assembly: GCF_028476545.2. NCBI lineage: Eukaryota > Metazoa > Mollusca > Gastropoda > Physidae > Physella > Physella acuta. Next base: position 423,628 of record NW_026732025.1, read on the forward strand.
GAATAGGCCTACTTTATTTCATGCGTATATAGTTAATTTAAAAGAAAGAATAGACAATGCTATATACAAAGGTAGAAAACTGACGAAGTACCAAGTGTGTAAGGATTTGTTTTTTAACCGCTAAGTACAGGGACTCATTTTCTCACTACAGATCTAACCTACACGGGAGCCACCTCTAGAGATGTGCTCAACGGAAGAAAGATAAAAAGTTAAGAGCATTTAATATTGTGAGACACAAGACAGGGGAAAAAAAATAACTCCGGACGATGAAGAGCCCCTGGGGAGTCCGGTGCTCAGTTAGGAAAAGAGCTTTTGTTTGTAGCCGGGTGATTGGAAGTTGATTAGAAGTGTCTCGTTCATTGTTGGGTCATGGGGGAGGAGGAGAGCAGTCGGTGGGAGCTCTCGTCCAGGCCGCGGAGTTTTCATGAGCCCTGGCGTTCGGGGCACGCCCGGACACCGAGGACAATGATTAGGTTCCCTTATGCTGCTGTCACGGCCGGAGAAAAAAGGGCTTGATAGAGAGGACAAATGACTCCCTTTGTCGGGGCCGCTGTCTCCAGGGACGTCAAAGACTGGCAAGATGGCGACGCCAGACAAGCGTGCACAGTTTTTAAAAGTCCACGCAAAGAACTAAGTATCGATGGCAAAGGGTACAAACAACTTATCGCAAGCAGAGGTTAGGAGGAATATTTTTTCCTATGTGGGGGGCGGGGAAGTGAGAGGAGAAAACATTTTAAAATCCGATTCACAGGGATCAAATTTAATATCAAAATTTTAAAAGACAAGTGTCACGTCCCACTCTAAAACAGACCCATTCAAACTCCCATAGAGACCCTTCCATTTTAAACAACACCCGGCAGCACCACCTCACGGAGAGGGCGTGGACAAGTTATTTCCCTTTTCATTTCTTATGTAGACATGACGGTCATCTCCCCTACAACACAATTGTTTCATATCTTGATATGTGTAAACAGCTGAAAATTGCTACATTTTGTAAGACAGACTGACGGGATTTTAATAGTATTATAGACGGATTTTCAAAAACAGGTGAACGAAAAAAATTAAAAATAAAGCGGTTAATATGAAAATTCTTCTGCTTTCTGAAAAGGGTACGGTTAATAAGGTACGTAATTTTGTGTGTCAGGCATGTGCTATCAACCCTAATTAATTTATTTTAAAACTAATTAATACACCTAAGATATGTTAATGTAAAAAAAACATTCCAACGATGGACATGGTAACATTACTAGTAAGTCCATGGAACTGTGCTGTAGTGAAAAACTCCGTGAAAATTACTCGATATAAGATTTGAACCTAGAAACAAAAGCTTCTGTATTCAGGAATGCAGCTCCCACCAAACTACACCCCCAGTTCCCTTTAACCTTCGCTAGAGCGAGTCTGTTTTCCTCACACGACGTCACCACACACATACCGAGCGAGGACGTCTCCACGACTCTTTGTCACATTTTGTTATGGGGAATTAATAATTTACACTGGCGGCGGCTATGGGAGTTGTGAAATTCTCAGTGCACAACTTGAATGTCAGATGCTGTTAAGGTGGATCGACACTGTGATGGCCGAGTACAGCAGGAAGTCAAAACTTTAGCCCATCTTACACAGGCGTTAAGGTAGATCGACAGTGTGATGGCCGACATTGTGATGGCCGACAGTGTGATGGCCGACACTGTGATGGCCGACAGTGTGATGGCCGACACTGTGATGGCCGACACTGTGATGGCCGACAGTGATGGCCGACACTGTGATGGCCGACACTGTGATGGCCGACACTGTGATGGCCGACACTGTGATGGCCGACACTGTGATGGCCGACAGTGTGATGGCCGACACTGTGATGGCCGACAGTGATGGCCGACACTGTGATGGCCGACACTGTGATGGCCGACACTGTGATGGCCGACACTGTGATGGCCGACACTGTGATGGCCGACACTGTGATGGCCGACACTGTGATGGCCGACACTGTGATGGCCGACAGTGATGGCCGACACTGTGATGGCCGACACTGTGATGGCCGACACTGTGATGGCCGACAGTGTGATGGCCGACAGTGTGATGGCCGACAGTGTGATGGCCGACAGTGTGATGGCCGACAGTGTGATGGCCGACACTGTGATGGCCGACAGTGATGGCCGACACTGTGATGGCCGACACTGTGATGGCCGACACTGTGATGGCCGACACTGTGATGGCCGACACTGTGATGGCCGACACTGTGATGGCCGACAGTGTGATGGCCGACAGTGTGATGGCCGACACTGTGATGGCCGACACTGTGATGGCCGACACTGTGATGGCCGACACTGTGATGGCCGACACTGTGATGGCCGACACTGTGATGGCCGACACTGTGATGGCCGACACTGTGATGGCCGACACTGTGATGGCCGACAGTGATGGCCGACACTGTGATGGCCGACACTGTGATGGCCGACACTGTGATGGCCGACACTGTGATGGCCGACAGTGTGATGGCCGACAGTGTGATGGCCGACAGTGTGATGGCCGACAGTGTGATGGCCGACAGTGTGATGGCCGACAGTGTGATGGCTGAGTTGAGCAGAAAGTCAAACTTAAGCCCATCTTACAACCGCGTACAATTGGAGCTCATACACTGAGCTTTCGAAGTTAGTGGAGCTTACATAATGACTGGGGATTACTAATACTAATTTAGCGGAGCTCACAACTCTAGTGAAGCTTACACATTTTAAGGAACTTACAATCCCAGAGGAGCTTAAGGGAGTTTACAACTCCATATGAGTTTATAGGAAGGAATGTTTTAGAAGTTACAGTACAAGGGAAGCTTCAAACTTCAGGAGCTGGAGCGAGGTAATATATTTAGTGTAGCTTACAGCTTTGGGGAGCTTGTGGTTATTGTTTCACACATGACTAATGTACATTATAATTTTTAAATACACATGACAACCACACATTCCATTTCATTTTTAAAACTTTGAAAGCATTTTACAGTGTGTATGAATGTTACATTAAGCCATTATGCACCTAAGTGTTAAGAGATTCAGACAATTACTTTTCTGAGAAAGCAATAAAATTAACACTACAGAACAAGGTATGAAATGTATCTAACAATGAATATGAGATGACGAGTGTAAAAGCAACTGACCTGATTGTCAGGGTGAAGGACAGAGAAGTATCCCACACAGAGTACCACCTCATGGAGCAGCTCCTCCGCTGTGACGTGAGAGCAGTACCAGATGAGGTAGCTGGCGATGTGACGGAACTCCAGAGACAGGCCCTCTTCTCCCAGGGTGCTCTGTGGAGGAACAAACCTTCATTAGGTACACATGTGGACATTTGCTATTACATTCTCTCATACCAATGTTAACATATACAATTTCATTCTTTCAGTAGGTACCAATGTTAACATATGCTATTACATTCTCTCATACCAATGTTAACATATGCTATTACATTATCTCGGTAGGTAACAATGTTAACATATGCAATTACATTCTCTAAGTAGGTAACAATGTTAACATAAGCAATTACATTCTCTCAGTAGGTACCAATGTTAACACACGCAATTACATTCTCCATTGGAACTCTTCTATCAAACATTTATATTTCAGTTTAATATCATGTTTGTTTATATCCATTCAAGTGACTGGAGCATACACACTTTCACCATGTTATCACACTAGAAATTACACGACTCTACGGAAATTTTACATTGAAATGTGAGTCTGGTCATTATAGTCTCACAATATGTAATAACTTCAGCTATTTTTATAAAAATCGACAATTATTTAATCTTTGTGCCTACCCAGCTAAAACTCGAATTCAAAAATACAACATGACACCAAAAAACAACAAGTACGTTTTTTTTAAACAATCAACACCGACACGTCTCGCATCAGACGTCAAGTGTCTTGATTGAAAAATGAAGTCGTAATTCAGGAGCAGACGAAATCAACGTCCATACAGTCTTATGACAGCCCGTGCAGATGCCCCGACGTCGGGAAGGAGGAGTTATCCTGCGCTAATCTGCCGGCCACTATCACATGTGTAAACAGACGGAGGGGAAAACACAAGACGGGAATAATTCAATCTACACCCGGCCCGGTCACCTGCGCTGTGCCAGGGCGCTCTGCTTCCTATCTGTCGGGGCACGTCCGACAGGGGAGACGCCCTCAAACTTAGGCCAATTAGGCTCCACCTGAAGGGGGCAGAGATCACGGGACGAATGTCTGACAAATGACATCAATGAGAGCGTGTTGGACCTTTTTAACACGGGGAATAAACAGATGAGTCGAACAGAGAGGGGAAATTGCTGGGATTATTCAAGAGACGTGCCGCTGTTTGAAGCGATATCAAGTTTTATTGCTTATAATTTTGTCCAATAGCATAGACATAAATTTCCCAGCCCGTGAGCATTAGGCATTTAACTTTAATCACTCAATTAAAGATGAATGATTAATTCAGATGATCGGATTATTGAGGACAGTATTACATGGCCAGTAATGACGACTTGAGGTTTTTATTTTATATCAACTAGAACACTAAGCCCCAGACAGATCAATTTTATTCATGTTTCTAATCGCGACATGAACAACTCTTGACATCACACTGGATAGCTTGCGACTAGGTTATCTAACAACATACACATGTCTAAAGCCAATAGTCGTGACGTGTACACCTCTTGACCAACACACTGGACAGCTTGCGACTAGATCAGGGGTCTCCAAACTACGGCCCGCGGGCCGGATGCGGCCCGCGAAGTTCTATCATCCGGCCCGCGGAGATCTTTTTGTCCAAGGAAAAATTGTCTGTTTGTGATGGCTGAGGAACTTTGCCCAGAAAAATTAAAGACATGCCTGGAAGAAACTGGCCCCCGAACTGAAATTTGATGGGTAATGCGGCCCTCTGACTGAAAAGTTTGGAGACCCCTGGACTAGATTATCTAATAACCTCCACAACCTCCACATGTCTAAAGCCAATAGTTGTGACGTATACACCTCTTGACCAACACACTGGACAGCTTGCACCATCAGCAGTTATCTAACAACCTCCACAACATACACATGTCTAAAGCCAATAGCTGTGACGTGTACACCTCTTGACCAACACACTGGACAGCTTGCTACTAGATTAACTAACAACCTCCACAACATACACATGTCTAAAGCCAATAGTCGTGACGTGTACACCTCTTGACCAACACACTGGACAGCTTGCGCCATCAGCAGTTATCTTACAACCTCCACAACCTCCACATGTCTAAAGCCAATAGTGGTGACGTGTACAACTCTTGACCAACACACTGGACAGCTTGCACCATCAGCAGTTATCTTACAACCTCCACAACATACACATGTCTAAAGCCAATAGTCGTGACGTGTACACCTCTTGACCAACACACTGGACAGCTTGCGACTAGATTATCTAACAACCTTCACAACATACACATGTCTAAAGCCAATAGCTGTGACGTGTACACCTCTTGACCAACACACTGGACAGCTTGCACCATCAGCAGTTATCTTACAACCTCCACAACATACACATGTCTAAAGCCAATAGTCGTGACGTGTACAACTCTTGACCAACACACTGGACAGCTTGCACCATCAGCAGTTATCTTACAACCTCCACAACATACACATGTCTAAAGCCAATAACTGTGACGTGTACACCCCTTGACCAACACACTGGACAGCTTGCACCATCAGCAGTTATCTTACAACCTCCACAACATACACATGGCTAAAGCCAATAGTCGTGACGTGTACACCCCTTGACCAACACACTGGACAGCTTGCACCATCAGCAGTTATCTTACAACCTCCACAACATACACATGTCTAAAGCCAATAACTGTGACGTGTACACCCCTTGACCAACACACTGGACAGGTTGCACTATCACGTGTACACCTCTTGACCAACACACTGGACAGCTTGCACTATCACGTGTACACCTATTGACCAACACACTGGACAGCTTGCACCATCAGCAGTTATCTTACAACCTCCACAACATACACATGTCTAAAGCCAATAGTCGTGACGTGTACACCTCTTGACCAACACACTGGACAGCTTGCACCATCAGCAGTTATCTTACAACCTCCACAACATACACATGTCTAAAGCCAATAGCTGTGACGTGTACACCCCTTGACCAACACACTGGACAGCTTGCGACTAGAGCAGTTATCTGATGACGGAAACACCCACCAACTCCAGCAGTGCTCTAGAATTATGAATAACCCGACCAGCTGCTGATAACATTGTGCTAGACTCCAACAATCAGGCGCTCCATGTTCCCTAAACAATAACTCGTACGGCAGCCGGGGCTCTGTTAGGGGAGTCAGGGGCCCGGTGTAGGATGTCTACAGGAAAATTAGAGGCTCGGGATAGCTATCGCAGCTTATCTCTAACATCTCGTTGTGAACGGGGCTTATGTTTATACAGGAAATTTATTAATTAATGCACGTTAGATTCAAATCTTTGACATTCATAATATATAATTTATGCAGGTTTCGTTTTCGGTAAATAGAAAATAAAATTTAGTGTTTATTTACATTTTTAGCATTACGTTATTTTAATGCATTTTTACTAGCAATTGCAATAAGATAAAAATAACTCTTGGTTAAACCTAATTGTGAGATAAACGTATTGCTAATGTGCATTTTAAATTGATTTATATTAGTTAGGTCTTTATCGACAAATGTATTACAAATAAATCTCTATTATCTAGCGAGTTTAATTCACCGTTCACCTTAGATCGTAAACAAAAGGGGCGAGGGTATGGGTCGAAGGGTATGGGTCGAATTCAAACAAGAAAATAGCCTAACAGCCACAGCGTTAGAGAGCGTATATATTTGTGTAACGCCAGAGATGGGTAAGTGAGAAGAATGCGAATGTTATGACGCGTAGAATAGTGCAGGGATCCCCCGTGCTAACCAAACTTCTTAATGAAGTAAACGCAGTTGTCACTTTTCTGGAGATGATCCCAAGGCTTTCCGTGAACTGAGAAATAATGGGCAGGCGACACGGTAAACATTTTTAGTGGGAAGAGCCCGTAGATTTGTCGAGGCGACTAGCAGTGAAAACAAAACAAGCTCCCCATAACCTTTTAACTCTGCAAACAAGCGAGGCTCCACAGCTCCAGGTAGGGGTAATTGAATCAAACCTCCAGCCGCTCGTCAGGCCGTGGTACCTGCCAAACTCTTCACGCCCCCTGCCCTCACCTTGATGCAGGACCAGATGCCAGGCCCGACGATAAATGTTTAGACCTACCAAGGTCTTGATTATTTGATCCCTGTAGTGCCGACTGTTGGGGCCCTATACACTTAGCTCTATAGGCCCGACGATAAATGTTTAGACCTACCAAGGTCTTGATTATTTGATCCCTGTAGTGCCGACTGTTGGGGCCCTATACTATTAGCTCTATAGGCCCGACGATAAATGTTTAGACCTACCAAGGTCTTGATTATTTGATCCCTGTAGTGCCGACTGTTGGGGCCCTATACTATTAGCTCTATAGGCCCGACGATAAATGTTTAGACCTACCAAGGTCTTGATTATTTGATCCCTGTAGTGCCGACTGTTGGGGCCCTATACACTTAGCTCTATAGGCCCGACGATAAATGTTTAGACCTACCAAGGTCTTGATTATTTGATCCCTGTAGTGCCGACTGTTGGGGCCCTATACACTTAGCTCTATTTATCATTAAATGGCTGTCTGGTTTGATGTTTGTGGTGCCATTGGGCCCCCTACACTTACATGTATATATCATTAGAGTTGAGTAGTTTAATTGATATAACTGTTGGGGCCCCCTTCGCCTGGGTGTATTATTATTAGAGAGGAGAGTGGATTAGTACTGGTCAAAGTTAAGGGCCGCTTACGCTAGAGGCAGTTTAATTTCTGTTGAGATACATTACGTTATACATTAAAGTTAAACTAATGCATGACTATACTATAGATTTAACAAACCATTACAATGGAGATGGGGGGGGGGGCATGTGTTCCGTAGACTTCAGGGGTTAAGCTAGTGGACTTGAGTAATAGAAAATAAATAATTTTGTGGTGGCCTAGTGGAGGTTGAAATACCTGTTGTCATGAGGTTTTATTTGAATTGTGTGTCGTCCCCCCCCCCCACCCCAGGCACGGTGGAAAATAAAAAAAAAAACGGAGTATACACAAGAGCCATCTATAAATTCAGAGGGCCTTCATGGCATTTGAATTCCCACAAAAAACATTACTAGTTCGAGAATACCCATATATACTCATATCTGGGGAGGGGGGGGGGGGGGTTCAGTAATAAGAAATTGGGGCCCCGTTTACACTGACAATAAACACAGTCGCACCCTAAAGAAGTAGTTCAATGTCTAGGCCAACTTTCGATACAGGATAAGCTTTCAGAACTTTTTATTTTAGTTTATTGATGAGTTATAAAAAAGTTAGCAGAATTCTAACATTGACAAGAAACTAAAACATTGACAAAAAAAAAAAAAAACTAAAACACTGACATGAGAATTGAACACTGTCAAGAAACTCGACCACTTAAAGTCTCTGTCAATGACGCAAACCAGACGTGGCCAACTTCAAACTTCCGGTTGTATGCACTACAAAGGCAGACCACCCAGCGAACGTGTTTTGGTTGTGCTTATATTTACCAAGTACAAGTTCCTATATAATCTGCCTATTTAACGAATCCCCGCGTCTCCCCGAGACGCCCCCATACCAGACGGCCGGAGCCGGTTACTAGAGAAAACATTCTTCTGATGGAAGAAATAAGAGAAACGCCGTCACCAACGCCAAAGGCAGACTTCGCCCTTTTGTCTCCCTCGCTTCCCATCCGCTCCAAGCCTCCTTGTTTCCTTCATGTTTTTAGCTCCATTTTTTTTTATCACACTACCTACACACGCACTCATCAGAGTTCAGACATATTGCGGGCGTGTTCGTAAACCGTATCATTCTATCTGTCAACCGCTTGCTTCCGTTTAGTGGCCGAGGTCGATAAGGGCGCGGGGCTGGGTGGTAAGAGGGGAATACACTTGAGCACAACATAATTGGGGCGACTACATGAAAAGTAAGAAAAACAAACAGTTGCTTTGAGATGTAGACCTAGTGTCCGTACAAGGTAACCACTAGACTTGATGTCAAATTACCGCCGTCCAGTTGGTACTGAGAGACCAAGATCAACCCAAAGACACGGCCACTAGTGGACAAGAAGCAAGAGCTGTAAAAATAAACGCCTCTTTCCTTTTTCTTTTAGATATGGGGTTGACTGCACCCCTAGACCTCCACCCGTACAAGGTAACGACTAGACTTGATGTCAAATTACCACCGTCCAGTTAGTACTAGGGGAACAAGATCAACCCAAAGACACGGCCACTAGTGGACAAGAAGCAAGAGCTGTAAAAATAAACGCCTCTCTCCTTTTTCTTTTGGGGTTGACTGCACCCTAGACCCCAGCAGGGCAGGTGTCTATTATAAATTTCCCACATTCATCACAAGCCGAAAGAGCGCGGCTGTACTTGCTAGTTATGCAGGCAAGATAGCAGAAAAAGGCCAAATATTCACGTGAAGATTGAAACGACTCCTCCCTATTTCAGACTGGCTCTGCTGGCAGAGTATGGTGATTCTATCAACTTTGGTTGTATTAATGAGATCACCAAGCTAGTGGGATAATGGATCTGTCAAATGGTGATTCTATCAACTTTGGTTGTATTAATGAGATCACCAAGCTAGTGGGATAATGGATCTGTCGTATGGTGATTCTATCAACTTTGGTTGTATTAATGAGATCACCAAGCTAGTGGGATAATGGATCTGTCGTATGGTGATTCTATCAACTTTGGTTGTATTAATGAGATCACCAAGCTAGTAGGATAATGGATCTGTCGTATGGTGATTCTATCAACTTTGGTTGTATTAATGAGATCACCAAGCTAGTAGGATAATGGATCTGTCAAATGGTGATTCTATCAACTTTGGTTGTATTAATGAGATCACCAACCTAGTGATATAATGGATCTACGGTATGGTGATTCTATCAACTTTTGTATCAACGAGATCACCAAGCTAGTTTGATCCATGTTCTAACCACTATTCAGACCCCTCAATATTGAACACGTAAATACAACCAAAGATATCACTGACAGGTGGTCCCTACATCCGAGTTGACAAAAAAAAACTGTTGATACCGTTATCTGACGAGACATTTTTTTAATATAATAAATCTCTAAAACAAAAGTAGACGGGGGGGGGGGGGGGGGGGGGGAAAGGAACTATCAAGGGGTGGGGGTGGGGGGACTATGAAGGAGGGTGGGGACTATGAAGGAGGCTGGGGACTATCAAAGGGGATGGGGGGGAACTATGAAGGAGGGTGGGGGTGGCATTGAGTACGAGTGCGATGAAGGGTTTGACAAACAATGCAACTGTTGCCCCCTGTGTTTGAGAGCGTGGGGAGCACAGAGCTATCCGGTTGTGCCTCCCAGCGTGTGGCGATATGTGCAAACAGCTTTGGTCCATCTCCACCGTGGGGAAAATATCTGATACACACTGCTGAAATCACGGGGAGACATACGGTACAGACATAATGACGGTCATTATTTGATAATTCGTTAGGATCATTATATTTTAAATGGCAATTACAAAAAACACAATTTTAAAGTAGAAGGGGGGGGGGGGGGTGGAGGGAGTAAGAAAAACTGAGAAAAAAATCTACATATTCGGAGCGGTTCTTGTGAGATGTCAATGTATTTTTTTATTTTTATCCCCCTCCCCCTCCACTGGTCCGAAAATTTTAGAGGCACATCATGTAAAATGAAGTCAAATCTTGTACTTAACAATAATTCAAAATAAAATTGTGTTGTTCTTTTAAAAGATTCAGAATGTGTGCCACATCACTATTTCTTCCCCTTCCCCCCCCCCCCTTAACTTGCTACAGTCTCCCCCACACACTTGCTACAGTCTCCCCCACACACATTCCCCCACAGAACTCACCTGTAGCATCTGTAGGTCCAGCACGGCCATGTAGTTGAGCATGCGCAGTCCGGCTAGGATGATGCTGACCGTCTGGGGCGCCAACTCTCGCGGGAGGCTGTCAATGCTGCGGCTGGGCGCCCCAGAGTGGAGCAGCATGCCGTAGAGCAGAGAGACGATGCCAACCAGCTCTGTCACTTCAAACGTGTAGATCAGCTGGGTCGGGTCTTCCGGTCGCTTCTTGTCAAAGATGCTCGCGTTTCTGGACAGTCAGAAGAGAAGGATTTTTTTTTAAACTACGTGTCTTATAAATGGTATAGTTTAAAGTGCAGGTTAGATAAACTGTAATTTCAAGGTAATTTTTAGTGGCAGTCTTCATATACTCAAGGTTGGAACTACGTACGAGAGTAGGGCTTAGATCTGGATTAGTTTAAGGTTAATAGCAATAAGTAGCTACAAGACATACACCCGCGGACCACTAAACTATCACAAACTTAACTTGAATACAATAACTTCAGACAACTACCATACGCACAAAGTAGTGTAATTTTATTTAAAAACACGTATACATTATATACTATCAGATACATTATATACTATCAGATACATTATATACTATCAGATACATTATATACTATCAGATACATTATATACTATCAGATACATTATAAACTATCAGATACATTATATACTATCAGATACATTATATACTATCAGATACATTATATACTATCAGATACATAACGCCAAGTAAATTCAAACGGCTACAGGAGGGGTGGGGTATGTAACAGTGTGAGGCAGGTCAAGCTGAGCCACTAAAGCACTCACCAAGCATCGATTGCCAACTTTAGCCCAACACCAACACGACCAACACGGCGACGCTGGAATATGAATCGTGTGAAGTCTAACGTCATGTGTTCAATGTGTTGAGCTAACCGATTCATGACTTCCTGAGCTAAACTAAGATCAAACCACTCCGCCGCGACCCTTTCAGTACTGACTTACATAAACAGGAGTTATCGAGCGGGGAATAGTTATAGTCGCCCATTACAGATGGAGTTATTGTTATTGTCGTCCAACACAAATACAGACTGCACAAGTCTCGGTAGGGTTCGGAAAATACAGCACCGACTTCATTCAATGATCACATGAGTGATTAACAAAACAGCACTGTTTTATTCAAGGAATAAATACATCATGAGTGATTCTTCAAATAGCAACGACTTTACTTGAGAAATACGAGTGTTTCTTTCCGACTATTTTCTCGGGTTTGGGAGCTCAGGAAACTTTGGGTGAGAGGGGAGGTTGAGATGCCCCCGAAGAGTGATTTTAAATACAGCCCCAATTTCACTCAATGAATACATAATGAGTGATTTTGAATACATCACTGATTTCCTTCAACGAATACATCGTGAGTAAATCTAAATACAGCACTGGTTTTACTCAACGAACACATCATGAGTTATTTTAAATACAGCCCCAATTTCACTCAATGAATACGTCATGAGTGATTTTAAATACAGCCCCAATTTCACTCAATGAATACATCATGAGTGAATCTAAATACAGCCCCAATTTCACTCAACGATTACATCATGAGTGATTATCAAAACATCTCGAGAACCAAGACAAGACAGCAAACGACTGATGGCGTGCAACAACAGTCCAACTACACCGTTGGATGTTCAGTCCCCTACAGTTAAGAGTGAAGGAAAGTACACATAATACACGCAAATAAAAGATTAGTAATATTAAGTTAGGTGATTTTTTTGAATAATTCATGACAAAAGTGAATCCCCCCCCCCCCTATGTAGCAGCTGTGAAAGAAGTTTGCATGAATCAATAGATGCCAGAAGCTACCCTGGTGTGATCGATGGGCAGGGAGTAACGAGCAAAAAGTTGGGTTTCTGCTTCATATGTGCCACTTACGACATTCTTGCAGCCAACGACAATCGGTAAATGCAACGATTTCCATTGGTGCCGACTTTTATTCAACTCCACAGCCTCAATCATCATCGCCTACATTCGAACTTTTTTTTCTTCCACCTTACGAAAGGATTACTTTTCCTCCCCCCCCCCCCCCCCCCCCACCCCGCCCCTATACAGCTTCAGATTTTCATCATTTTATTCTTCTGTCCCTCGCTCTATATTTTAATCATTTTTTTTTTTTTTTTCTTCCTTTAGACTTCGAGTGCGGAGTCCTGGTCGTTTGACATTATTGACACGAGCCGCCTATTGAAATGCCGGGCCGGTTGTGTGTGTGTGTATGAATGTGTGTATTCAGGGGCGCCGAGACAATGGGTCTACAAGCGGCACAAGGAGCGGGGCTTTCAGTGAAATCACAACCCGTGAGCACATTCCGGCACCGCTGTCTGCAAACAAAAGGGTGGAGCCTTATTGACGGGGATACAGCGATTCCTGACCTGTTGTTCCATCTTACGCCTGCCCCCACGCTCTCCCCGCCACAATGCTGGCATTCAATATGGTCTCGGTCTGCAATAATTGCCGGGAAATCTCAACTCACTAACAAGAACTCAATCACAGCATTCAGGGGTTTTGAAAAAAAAAGTAAACGTTAAAACATCTTTTGTTATATGACAAGTGCCAAGAAGGGGTGCTGACATTCTAATTCAAACTCAAGGATTATCGTTACGGGTCATATTGCTTTAAAAAATTCTAGTTGATCTATCAATTCAATGATCAATATTTTTTTTTAAATGAAGATAAAAATACCAATAAATTCACTGAACAATTTTATAGATTGATAATGATATATAACTGTATGGTTGAGATAGGTCACATAGTTTTGTAACTCTAAAACCACCAAGTGGAATTTTTTTTTAATCCACTTGTTCTAGTCGTGATGGAATCGTGCTGGAAGATTCAAGTAAACACACGACCCACCATGTAGTATACACGTACGGTCGGGATCACGGAGGGTAGGAACCAGTAATTATGAAACAAATATTTAACGTCCCGCTAGTTAGTGGGGGCTGCCGTCCGTTGAGACCGGATCTAAGCGTGCTATAAACATGACGAGAGACATTGAGTCAGTGCCATCACGACCGTCAGCTCTTTATCCTGCAGCCAGCCATTGTCCCCCTCACCAACGTATCGAGTCAGACCAAGTCAGGTTTCAAACACTGAATGCACAGCATCGACCTCCAACCTACTTTTTTCTTCTAACGGTAAATAGCTTCTCTTTGACTAACCCCAAACAGCATTAATGTAAAAGCTGTTTTAAAACAGATTCAATAAACCGTGTAATGAAAAAAGTTGAAGTACGAAGTCCGGCTTTGTTTTAGTTTCTTTTTTACATACACATTAGAAAAACCGTGCCAATTACCGCGCTAAAACCACAGAATGTGCCCTAAGGGGAAACAATCGGATGTCAATAATGTAGGCAATTGAAACATTTGACGCGAATTACCAGTATTCCATGGAGAACAGCGTTAACAATTAAGGTCGTCGTTAAAAGGTGATACACTGAAGTCCGCACGGAACAATACTTTAAAACAAAAACCTTCGACATGAAAGAAGCGATCGTCCACGTTCACTCCCTACCCGCTTTTACCATGGCAATTTTGACACCAAAGCAAATCTAAAGCCAATACGCGGCGCGGGTTGAAATAAAACCCCAGTGGTTTCAAAGTAAACCTGCAACTCTCGGCGGTGATGCCGAGTGCACGCGCCATCCTCCACAATGGGAAAATGTATCTTTTGTCATATCCCTTCCCTACATTTTACCCCAATGCAAATCAGATGAAGAGGACAGTGCGAACACTATAAATGAGACATTTGTTTCCAAATCCATTCACGGTATTGACGTTCGAATCATCCAGGCTAGCACCATCAACTGCAGGCAAACAGCTCCCTCCGGCGGCAGTGTTGCTAACCCCGGGGTTACGCTCTGCCCGCTGGACGACGCAGAAAGGTGGACAAACAGTCGCGGCCAGGCCGTGCTAATGAATGGGCCAGGTTAGCATTTGGCTTGTTGACCAACACATTTCATAAAGCTTTGATCACCAATTGGGACAGGTCTCCCGTGTGTTCACATTACATCATGTGGTCACACTCTCGCTCGGATACATAATTAAAACATCCCGGACATCATTTCATCAACATCGCGACATCACAACATCATCGCTACATTAAACCATCATCAAGACATTAAAACATCATCGCGACATCACACCATAATCGCAACATCACACCATCAATGCAACATCATACCATCCTCTCACACCACATCATCGCGACATACACCATCATCCGACACATATCACACGGTCATCAACTTAAACACTTCTAGTGATGTTCACAGCCTCGCCTTGATAAAAAAAATATTGCAAGGCTAACGTGATCCCACACAACGCCAACAATTACACTGTGAAACATCGTAAACGTCAGAGCCGACCTTATAAACTAAATAAACGCTTTGTCCCGTGTTGAAAGGCCCATATTTTTCTCTCCTAAATTATGGACAGAAGGCGTGCGATTTTAAGCTGCGATTGAATCATTCATGAGCTCAGCCCGGGTCTCACGTTACTGGTAGCGGCGCTACATTTCTCACAAGGGGCCACGAGATGCTCCAAACTGCGGTGGTCACCACTAGGGAGGACAACTCGAGGCCCAGGGCGGCTACTACAGCACTCAGCACTTAAAGAGAGGTGCCGGACTTAAGCGGGAGCTGACCCCAGGTCTAGGGAGATGTTTGGTACAGGCGCAAAAAATCTGTCCTTGAATGTTTGATGCCAGAAGGGTTTAGATCAGATGAGGCGTTCTTGTTACTCAGTCAACTACAGTCTACACAGTTATAATACATTGTTACGCTGCTTTACGTACAGTTTACTTGTGATGGTAATGAACATGTAGACTTTCAAAAACAAAAGACACGATCTTGTTAAAGAAGGAACAAAAAAAAAACTATTACTTTAAGGCTATTTCATCTTAAAAATTCAATCTTATATCACATTAATTTATGGCTAATTTTTCTTAAAAATTTAAATCTTATCCTTTTTAATTATAATACGACTTCTATTATTACTGTAAAAAAAAGCACAGAAAAATGTATGTAATATTATCTTTATCCAAGGCAAACAAGCACCAACATCACTGTGTTTGTACCCGAACTGAGCAGGAAGCGTGGGGACAGATGCAAAAGAAACTGGGTTATGTTTGTCCTTCGGCTTTATTTGACCAAATGTTTTCAGTCCAGTTAATGCCAACATGGCAAGTCAGCTGTGGTCCCGGGAGTCATATTTGTCACAAGTCTACCTAAAAAATTCCCCCGGCGTGTCGCTGGCAAAGTGGCCAGATTGGCCAAGGGTGTGAACAGCCTTAAGGCCATGTTTGGGAACACGCCCTAATGGCGTAGTGGTGTGAAGAGACCCCGACACCTAGAAGGGAAATAATCCAATTAGATGACTGTCGTTTTTGTCTCAAACACCAACTACACCAGGGGAGGCTACCCGTGGACAGGGCATTGCTCTGGCTTCTCTATTATGTATAACGTGGATCGGTACACAAACACCAAGTACAGAACAAAGGCGACACGAAACAATGTGTAATTGTAAGTCAAAAGTCAGTATCAGCTTGTAAATAGTGAAAATAGCAGACAGCCAGTCTAAACGGGAGGGAAATCTTTACTTTAGATGTCCCATGTTTTCAGGATTAAGTGTATGGAGAATCTGATTGCTATCTGATAAATACACATTTGGTTTACAACTATTGCGTACAGGGCCTATCTCGAAAATATAGTTCAATGAGCAGAAGCGCTATACAAGTTGACTAATACAGTAGCTCTATATTATATTGTAGGGACTAAAAAACGAAACTACTGGGTAGACAATAAAAACTTGTTTTACATATTGTTAAGACTCAAAGTATACAACACTAGTTCAAGTGAAGAGTAAAGTTTGTTGGTCCAAGTATAGTCAAGTCTCCGGTCTCCTTCTATCGGTCTCCTTCTATCGTTTTAATTCTTCACTATCTGTCAACTTATCCACGTCTTAGCCCAGATATTAAATTGTAGCCTAACCTAATGTATGAGGGCTTATACTTTTCTAAAACTATTATCAGGCTATTTCCATTTAAAACATATTTCATTATGTTTACTCCCTAGTTGTACCAGTAGCCATTCTCCAACATATCAGAATAGAATTGGTAAGTGGACAATATAGAAGGTCTGGTCATTGGACACATTATCTAGTTCTATATTACATTTAGGGAAGTATTCCTTGGATGGAGCCAACAAATTGTTGTATCAAGATTTTAGGTGTGTTATTAAAATAAAATATTCATCTGTGGAGGACGCTAGGGTGACTGTTTGATAAAAGAGGTATTCATTTGTGGGAGAGCACTAAAATGAATGTTTAATGAAAGAGTTGTTCATCTGTGTGTGGGTGGGGGACACTAATATAAATGTTTAATGAAAGAGTTGTTCATCTGTGTGTGGGTGGGGGACACTAATATGAATGTTTAATCAAAGAGGTGTTAAAGCTTTTAGACAGTCCACCAAAGAAGAAAATGTCTTCACCTCAAGAGCTGCGAACCCTTCATAACTTTAACACAGGTTTTTGGTGGGAACTATTTTCAAACAATATTTATTTTATTTAATTAAAATAACAAGACAAAATCGCTTGATGGAATATTTCATGGAATATTTTACCGAGTTAAAAATAACTAAATTAAAGCCGTTAAAACTGTTCCAGTATGCTAGATGGTGACTCACCTTTTGGACATAAACTTGGTCATAGCAACGAGCAGCCCTAAACCGTGCAGCAGGAAGTCAGCCGAGTTCTTGTCACCATCGATAGGACCCCGCACAGCACTGCAGTAGGTCCGTAGTTTGTCTATCACACCTACACTGATGATGTAGCTGAAACAAAACAGGAAATGGCTACAGCATACACATTACGTTATACAACAACACAGGCCTGTGTACAACAGTACAACAATACATGACAAATTAAAGCGCAGGATTACAGTTAGTGTGCACGGACATGAGAACAAAATAATTAACTGTGAATGCTGGTGTGTACGTTCCCTGCATAACACGTTCCCTGCATAACACGTAACATACGATACGTCAGAAGAGGGGGTGGGTGGGGCAGTATAGCTAGTGACAATTGGGATAGAATGAGAATCACCGGGCTAATATGACATGTGGCACTAGATCTTATATCAATTATAGAACACCAAGAAGTGTCTCAATGGTGCTCTAGTATGAACACCACCAAAAAGTGACGATGGTGCACTAGTAGGATTAAAGAACACCATCAAAAAGTGACGATGGTGTACTAGTAGGATCAAAGAACACCATCAAAAAGTGACGATGGTGCACTAGTAGGATCAAATAACACCATCAAAAAGTGACGATGGTGTACTAGTAGGATCAAAGAACACCATCAAAAAGTGACGATGGTGTACTAGTATAATCAAATAACACCAACAAAAAGTGACGATGGTGCACTAGTAGGATCAAAGAACACCATCAAAAGGTGACGATGGTGTACTAGTAGGATCAAAGAACACCATCAAAAAGTGACGATGGTGTACTAGTATAATCAAATAACACCAACAAAAAGTGACGATGGTGCACTAGTAGGATCAAAGAACACCACCAAAAAGTGACGATGGTGCTCTAGTATGATCTATGAATACCACCAAAAAGCTACTCAGTGGTACTAGTATCACCCCTAACACCATCAAAAGCTACTTCCGCTTCTCATCAACCAACCCGTGCCTACAACAAAAGCAGAGTCCCGATGATTTACTTGGCGGCTCTGAAGACCCTTAGCTAATTTGCCCAGTGAGATCATTAATTTCATCATGCGCATCTCAGTCAACAAACATCCCCAGGGGTGGGGTGGGCGAATACAGTTGAAAAGGGCACTGTCGAGTGGTTTAAATGGAATAATAGAGAGGCCGGGCCGATCATGGGATTAACAAAATAAATGGGCTAAGGAGAAGGGGAGGGAGACTGAAAGCAGAGTTGTCATAAGATTTGAGGTTGTGAGCCCTCTATGCGAGGTCAATAGCATTAAAACTCGTATTGAGGAGCCATTAGATGCGAGAAGTAAATGGGCTCTCGTTATTCACGGGCTGCCCCAGCAGGAAATGAACATAGTGGACAAATAGGCCCGGAGCAATGGCCCTCGAGCGAGGAGACTGGCCGACAACGGCGAGGGGAAATGAAGTAATATTTTATCAATTAGTCCAAGCATCTTCCACTGATGTTTTAAGGAAGGGAGAATCCCCCGATACAATATAATTAGTAAATAGCCCAAGTGCCCGAGTGCGAGGTGCCAGCCAACACAACTCAATAGAACCGCCATCTTTGTCTACACACTCCAGTTGCCTCAGACCCTCCTTTTTCCCCCCTTTCCCCGCCCTCCATTTTTTTACGGGGCTCCACTTCCTCTCAGGCCGGATTTTCACATCCGTCTCTTTTAGCCTCGTCATCGATACAAGAAGCTGCTGATCAATACCCCAGGAATCTCGGCTTCCCAATCACCCCTCGCCACCCTCCCTCCTCTAGGAATATCCAAACTTGCTTCCAAATCTATCTGACCCTCACCACCCATCCACTCTATGCTAGAAATAAAAATGTCTTCCAGACTGTTTTTATAGCCTAACACGGGCAAACATTTTCTTATGCTTTCGTTTTTTTTTTCTCAAGAAATAATTTTTGGTGGCTTTTATCCTACGGAAGTTGAGGAATCGCCCACACAGTTTTTTGATTGATTCAGTTACTGTCTGTTGACAATTTGAGCAAGTTGGGAGGAGAGAATTGAACTCAATGGAGAGATAGACAAACGTGATGATAAACATGTGGACGGTTGGGACTCAACTTAGGCTGTGTCAGAGCTAAACATGGGCAAGTCAGTGTCAGAGATTAACATGGGCAAGTCAGTGTCAGAGATTAACATGGGCAAGTCAGTGTCAGAGCTTAACATGGGCAAGTCAGTGTCAGAGATTAACATGGGCAAGTCAGTGTCAGAGCTTAACATGGGCAAGTCAGTGTCAGAGATTAACATGGGCAAGTCAGTGTCAGAGCTTAACATGGGCAAGTCAGTGTCAGAGATTAACATGGGCAAGTCAGTGTCAGAGTTTAACATGGGCAAGTCAGTGTCAGAGATTAACATGGGCAAGTCAGTGTCAGAGATTAACATGGGCAAGTCAGTGTCAGAGATTAACATGGGCAAGTCAGTGTCAGAGATTAACATGGGCAAGTCAGTGTCAGAGCTTAACATGGGCAAGTCAGTGTCAGAGATTAACATGGGCAAGTCAGTGTCAGAGCTTAACATGGGCAAGTCAGTGTCAGAGCTTAACATGGGCAAGTCAGTGTCAGAGATTAACATGGGCAAGTCAGTGTCAGAGCTTAACATGGGCAAGTCAGTGTCAGAGATTAACATGGGCAAGGCAGTGTCAGAGCTTAACATGGGAAAGGCAGTGTCAGAGCTTAACATGGGAAAGTCAGTGTCAGAGATTAACATGGGAAAGTTTATGTCAGAGCTTAACATGGGCAAGACAGTGTCAGAGCTTAACATGGGCAAGTTTATGTCAGAGATTAACATGGGCAAGTCAGTGTTAGAGCTTAACATGGGCAAGGCAGTGTCAGAGCTTAACATGGGCAAGTCAGTGTCAGAGCTAAACATGGGCAAGTCAGTGTCAGAGCTAAACATGGGCAAGTCAGTGTCAGAGATTAACATGGGCAAGTCAGTTTCAGCTAAACATGGGCAGTCAGTGTCAGAGTTCAATATGGACAAATCAATGTGAGCTCAATATGTATAAGTATAAGTGAGAGTTTGAGCTCAGAAACTGTTGTAAGTATATGTGTGGTCTAGTTGGGTTTCATTAAAGATTCTCTAGTAGACAACACGCAAAACATCTTAAAGTAGCTAGCATTTGGTAGGAACTGTTGGACCAGAAAAAGGAGGACAGTTTTCTAACAGTGTAGTTACTGGTAGAGAATTTAGAAAATAGGTTTTAGTGTTGTATTTTTAAGAGGAAACTGAATTGCTGAAATTAAATGCATGGCCGGCCATGTATTATATTTTTACATGAGAATTGAATGCATATTTATTTGTTGCATTAGTTAATAAAGGTCGAATGGATTACTTCCCAAATCGTGCACATTTAAATAGCGGCATTTCTTTCGTAACATTTTGTTATATCTTAAGCGCAACAAAAAACACTTCCAAATTTGTGGTGCAGGGGAGGTAATCACAAAATAACCAAATTTTAAAGTATAAAACAATTACCTCCCTTGTAATTTGCTGTTTGTTTTTAGAAAACATAAAGCGATATTTCATTTATTTAATTTGTTTGGAAATTTAAAAACTACTTTATTGCAAAATAACATATATTTCAAACACACAAAATATTACTATTTTACTGTTGAACAAGAATTATATCTAGCTGTAAATTTAAATAAATATTGGGGATGGTGTGGTCAAGTGGTGCAGCACATGATTACTAACCCAAAAGTCTATAGTTTGGTTCTTTGGCTTAAGACTATCCAGCTCAGAGGTGTACCTGACTTGTAACAGGGAACATAAAGGTGGCTGAATATTCTACTGAATACAATATCCCTTCATATACTGAGGTCAGAGAAAAAGGCCATTTTCTAATTTATCAGTCCCATTTTACATTTACTTTAACTGTAAAAACCTTCTGATTGGGGGGTGGGGGGTGTTAATTAACAGGGGTAAGTAGACAGTGTGAGAGTTGAAAATGGGTGAGACAGTGGGATAATTCAAGGACTAATTTATGTTTTGACAGGGGGTAAGTACTCAAGAGAGGTAATGGCAGGAGCAATGACACATGCTACAAATGAAATGAATTTTTATTATATATTATTCTTATCAGCAGTACGGAAAGGTTACTAAACTTCTAATTATTTTTCTTTCTACAGATCCAAGTTTGTACAGACTTAATGCATTATGGGACATACCTGATTATATCATTTCCTCGATTAGTAAATGCATCTCCAGTTCCACTCATGCGCTCAGAGCTAGCCTCACTGCAGTTACTGGCAGGGTTGTTCTTGGCCAGACATGAGAGAACAGTGCTCAGCACTTGCATGAGGCCTGAGCAGACAGGGTCAAAGGGCAGGCTGTTTGTGTCGGTGGTGCTGTTCTCAGAGCTGCTGCTGGCCCCACTGCCACTCACTACACTGCTGGGTCTCCCAAAGTCGTCTGGTAACATTGTCTGGAAAGCAGGGGTAAATTATCTATAGGGGGCATAATTCAAGGCTTAATTTATGGGGTTACCCCCCTTACACAGTTACAGTAAGTTTGAATAATTCAATCTTCCCTTGAGTTTAATCTCTAATATTTCTTTCTTTTTTTTATTTAGTAATTAAAAAATGTTTTTAATGTAAGTTATTTGGGTTTTTTTTGTTTTTTTTTTTAATAAAGTTGATCAAAATAAATTTTAAATCCCCTAAATATAGCTACATAATAAGGTTTAATATGCAGTGTTTCTTCCAGACTTTTTTCTCCGGGGGGGGGGGGCACTTGAAATTTTCGGGGGGGCGGTAGACTTTCTTTGGGGGGGGGGCGGACACTGTTAAAAGTATATATTTTCTATATAAATTATATAAATTTCATTTCGTTCGGGGGGGGGGGGCGGTAAAATTTTTTCGGGGGGGGGCTATGCCCCCCCCCCCCCCCCCCCGAAGAGATGCCTGGAAGAAACTCTGTTAATATGGCTAGGAAATAAATACTTACATTTAATCTGTAAATAAGATGGTCCACAAGAGCTCCTATCTTGTTGCTAAACAACAAATAATGGCAGTTGTCAAAGTTGTTTTTACAAGCCAGTCTGTAGACATCTGTTGAGTGTGTCAGGGATCTGTCACAAATAAAGTGGTTTAAACATTAGAATACAGATTTTAAATATTGTATAGGGAGGATGGTGATTCTATAAAATGTTGGATTTAGAAAATATCATGATAAACATTTTAAAGATGCCTGAATGTATGTTACAAAATGTAGTTTACAATGGATATAAAAATTTGAAATAAAATTTCTAACAATCTTACTTAGAGGGTATAACACAAGGTAGAGCAGAAGTTGCATTTTCTATCGTCATCAAAATTCTACTCAAAGAGCTAAAGCCACCAAGGGTTTTGAAGCAGGCTTGATCATTGACACACTGAAAAATCAAACAAAATTTTCAATATTCGGTAAATTTTGATAATATGAATAATTAGTCTAATTAGTCCCATCTGTTACTCAAAGGAAAAGATTTGTAATTGTTTAACAGGCCACTTACTTTTTTTTCCAAAATGCGTCCAATCTCTCCTAAGGCTCTGTCTAATGCAGAAACTTTATTCTGAGGCCAAGGTCCGGAGTCTTGAGATTGCAGGTATTTGTTGATATCTTTGATAACCTTGTGTAGCCTTATCACAAAGTTTGGTATCAATGAGATCTTTGTTTACTTCTAACATAAAATACAGTTTTTTTTTTGGTTTTTTTTTTTTTGTAAAAACCGTTATTATTACAGATTACAAAATGAAAGATTGGTGAACTAATTGAATGTTTTATCATCTTCATTAACAGCTGACAGGCACATTAAAATATCAACATTAAACCTATTTGTCAGGTGTATGTTTACTTATGTTAAGACAGCTGATTTTTAGTTTGTTCCAGCATACAAAATAAATCTTGCTTGCTATTTAAAAATGACTGTTCATCTATGTTAATTGAGTCAACAATTCATTATTAAATCTGTGAATGTGATTAGACTTGAATATTTCTAGGTAACTAACTGTTTGACATCTACAAAATACCACTTAAGCAAATGAGATGGGGAGAAGGGTAAAGCTTCACATTTTCAGCTAACTTTGAGACTTACTTGGCTTTATGTTCTGACTCAGCAGACTGGAGTTTAGTTGCTAAGGAGTTTTCATACTCAAGGCCTCTGTTTAAAAAAATAAATACTAGATACATAATCTGTTTAACATAGGTTTAACATTAAATATAATGTAATTTTGTATTCATATAGTAGATGTATAATAGTAGTTTCCTTTTGAACTTGACGACCCATGGGGCAAGTGAAACAGAGTTCACCTGTTTCTGGGACCTCAGCATATGCAGGGACAGTGTGGTCAGCCCAATGCCCAACCACATTTACTTCCCCTGACATGAGTTAGCTCATCAAAGCTGGGTGGAGACAGGGTCGTTAAACTGACTCAAACCTGGATTTGAACAACTTTCAGGTTGGAAGTCTAGGTCTCTACTGCTATAGGCTACACTGTCCCTTTGTACTCATGTACAGAGGGAAAAACTTAGTTCTCAGAAATGTTTCCTTTTGAAAGATTTAGTCAACTAGATATTTAAACAAACCTGGTAACCATTCTTTGTCGCAGTTTTTTACATCGTTTTTTCAGCGCTTTTTGTCTTTCTTTTTCTGTAACGATCTTTGGATGATTGCTGTTGTCAGGTGCATCAACAATGTGTTTCAGATTAAAGGTTTCCTGCAATGAGAATACAAATTATGACATTTTAATTGAAAGACCACCAACACTATGAACACTATCTTTCAGCTAAGAGCACAAATCACCAAGAAGGAGACTTTTCATTTTTTAATTTAAAATTTTTTTTTATTTGAAAACAAATATGATTATCATGCAGCATTAATAATACTCACAATATCTTGTTTAGTCATTTCTTTTCCACCGCTATTATCTTTCAGAGCTTGCTGGTGCTTTTTGCCTCTTAAGTGACTTAGCAGGTAAACTTCAGATGGAATCTACATTATTTTACAAAAACAAAAAAACCAACTAGATTATGATTCATTACTTAACAACTAGATTTATTATTTTACATATAACTGCAATGGAATATTTCAAGGATGCAAAGATTTTTTTGTTTAATATAACCGTACATTGTATTGGATTTATCTTTACCACCCCATTACAATACAATATGAATCATAACATGGCTTTTGGTGGAATTCAAGTTAAATTTATACTCATACAAAATTTGTAGCCTATTGTTAACCAAGATTCCCACCCCCCTTCCATCACCATATAATTTTAAGTCTTTAATCCACAAAGGTGCTATAAAATGTTTGCCTTATAGTTTTAGAAATTTCACTCTTCAACATTTCAAAAATGTACTGAGAAATTAAAAAAAAAACAACTAATATACAATTTCCTTTGGGCATGTAACAGCAATGTTGTAGTAATGATTCTTGCATTAATGAACCATAGTCTTGTTACTTACCAGTACATTACAAATGGAGCAAAGCTTGTTTCTGTCATAAGGTGTTAATTTAGGTGCATCATTATGGTCTTCTGTTGAGTGTCTCATGACACTCATTTCAAACGCCCGACCTCTGATCTGTTGCAAATGTTCTTCATGTCGTTGAGTAGTTTCGTCTTGCTGCAAGAGGAAAGTTAGTAACTGTACAGACTGATCAGACAACAATTATTAACAAACAATTAAATTAAATGAAACTGCGTAAGTTGTTGTAAAGACTGATCTTACAATAATTGTTGACAAATAAAATGAATTAGATGAAACTGCTCAAATTGTTTACAATTATTAAGTTATTAAAATCCAAACCTTTTGTTGGATCTTCTTTTGTAAAACTTGCTTATGGGCTTCCTGCATTGCATTTAGAGCTGCTATTCTTTCCTCTCTTTCTCTGGAATAAAATAATAAGGTTTATGTTACAACCAGTTAGGTTAAAAAAAATGTTAAAAATAAAAACTGAAATGAAATACTTACTTTCCTCTTGCGCGAACAGCTTCCAACCTTTCCTTCTCCTTTTCAATTTGTTGCTGTTCTATCCTAGCATCACGAAGTTTTCTTTTCTCTTGCATTTCTAACAGCCGTGCTTTCCTGTCTGCTTCCAGAGCTTTTCTTCTCTCTTCTACTGCTGCTTCTTTAGCTTGTTTCTCTTCAAGCTTGCGCATGCGTTCTTCCTGTATACAACATAAATAAAAGTGCACTTTATTCCTAAAAATCAGACACCACATAACAATAATATTAAATCTTAATAACAAATAGTTTCCCACATTTATTCATCCATATTTTTTACACAGATAAGTTTTTGAAAAATATTTCTGTCCAATGCCTAGAAAAAAACAAGACTCTGAACAATCAAAAAAGTATAAGCAGAACATTACTGAACCCCAAAAAAACAAATCAATTTTCAAACATTTTTTCAAACATTTTTTCAAACAAATAACAAAAGTTTGTTGTACCAGGTGCATGTGAGCAGCTAAAAATAAACATTTTTGTGTTGAATCAGAAAAAAAGTTGATATTAAAATCAACTAATAAAAAAATGTAAAACAAACAAGCAAGCATTCTGAATTTTTGTGACAAAAGTTTAAAAATAAAACAGCAAGCACAGAGAAGCGGTATCATGCATACCATCAACTCATGTAGCCGAGCCTCAGATTCCTGATGTTTTGACATGATGTCATGCCGCTTGTTCTGTGCTTCAAGGCTGTTGATAAAAGCTATCTCGTTTGCCTGGCCACAAAATAAAACAAGAAGCTTGGCTTTAACATTGATCAAAGCAATTTTAATGATAACGCAGATGACACATGAACATGCCTTCGATGGAACTGTTTGGAAAACAACAAAGCAGATGATGACTTTAACATGCCATGGGAGGTAATGTTTCAACAAAACAAGAATAGAGACAACATGCAAACTGTACTGAGACTCCATCCTTAGATAGAAGTTACAGCTTTCTTTAATTAGGATGATAGTAAAGAGTTATGATGATTTTTTACAAAGAAAAGTAAACTTAACAAATCAACAAAACTCATCACTGATGTTATGATGAAGTTACAAAGGGCTAATATGAAGCAAAATGGTGTGTTGTATATAAGACACAAGCTACTACACAAAGCCAAAAAAATATTGCCTTTATAAATATGCTTAGTTTTTATCATTTTATTTAATCTATACAAATACGTTTTAAATTAATGGTTAAAACATTTCAACAACATAAAATTTAACCAGTTGTATTTGATCTTAGTTGCGCAGTTTTACTTTACACGTTAAGTTAGTAACGATTTAAATTTAAACACATTTTTTTTAAATATTTGTGGCGCTGTTTAAATGTGGCTCTATGGGTCGTAAATTTATTCTTTAAAACTACAAAATTCTTTTTGTAATATCGCTCTTCAAAGACCTTTTTACATCTTTTTTTGTTTAAAATAATGCTATGCATTACTGAAAATAAATACAATACTACAAACAAACAAGACAGTTAAAAAGAAATGTAGAAGTGTTTACATACAAGGAGTGCAGGACTACTGTAAGTCTGTATGAGAGACAATATTTACAGCATGTCATGTGTCTTTATATTACATTTTTAAATCTCACCTTTGCTTCCTCCTCATGTGCTTTCCGTGCCTTAAGCTTGAGTTGTAACTGACGTTTCTCTTCAGCTCGCTGTAATTTGTGTTCCAACAGTGTCTTACTCTGCCTCATCAACTCCTCTTTATAAGCTCTCACCTCTTCTACCTGAGGGCCATCATCAGATCAACTATTACAGGTAATGACTATTTTCGCTACTTCAAATTTCATAAAAATAGTTCTCTGAAGCTTTTATATTACTTTCATTTATTATTTGATTGTGAAAGCTTTATAAAACAATGGCCACAAGTAACATATAATTTTTATCAAACTTGAAATGACTTTTAAAAGTCTTTTTTAAGAGGGTGATTTTACATCTAATAGAGTTCATATAAAGTGAAACTATTAAATCAGAATTAATATAAACTTTTAAGAGGAATTAAAATATACAAATGTTAGTGGTCTCAATAAGCAAGAATAATTTTAACACGCCTTCTTTGATAAATCCCTGAGGCGCTCTGCTTTTTCTTGCATGAGTTTTCCCCTAAGTTCTTGTGCTTTAGCTTGTTTTTCTTCATGACGTCGCCTAGATTCAGTTGGTGATCTAAATAAAAAATTAATGAAAATTTGGCTTCAAGTTGGTTTTAACATACACTTCACTGCAGACTTGTAAGTAAAAATTCTAAACTAAATTAGATTATACATTAGAAGTGTGAGATTTTCACCTTTTTCTAGAAGGTGATGAAAGTTTCTCATGCATATGGACGCCATGTCCAGGAGTCCTGGCCTCTTCTGCTTCAACCAACTCCCCCCAGGACAACATACTACTCTGCTTCATTTCAGCTGAGAAAATAGAAAACATTGGAACTTTGCAGCAACAATGTTTGTTATAAAAGCTAAAGAAATATGTAACAATTATGTATACATCAAATTACACATTCTACTAACAAAACTTATAATACAGTATATGTATAATTAACAGAAAAATTGTACCTTCATGCACAGCAACTAAAGAATCCCAGTCAGTAATAACAGCAGTTGCAGATTCCATTGAACTGTTAGTATTCTAAAAATTGTACAAAAAAATTGTACAAACCACATTATACTTAAAAACCGTACTCTCAATACATTAATTTATCAGCTCAATTATATTAATTACACTCACTGACTCAGCAATTAAGCAAAAATAATATTACCGCTAAATCACTGTTTTCTTCTAAGTCTTCCTCAACTTGAGAACTTTGCTCTCTTGCCAACTCCTTTAGCCAGTTTTCCTCCTCTAGGACAGCATAGGCCAAAGCTGATTCTTGTGCTTTTTCTAGTTCATTACTCAAATGAAATTCTTCATCAAGAACCAGGTCAATGTCCTGAAATTTTTTTAATTAATTTTATGTAAATGTAAGCATATAAATGTCTTTTTATTCATGTTATGCAAATGTGTTACTTGAATAAATGTATTTTTAAAGAAAGAACGTGTCTATATTTAATTTAAAGTAAAATCTTTGATACTTACAATACTAACGTTCTCTATATCTAAGTCTAAGGAATCCTTGAGTGATTTGTCTGCTGACAGAGCATCAGTAAGAGCCATAGATTTAGCAGGATTTACAGAGCTGCTGTATGTGACTGTGCTGGACGACTCTGTGGGGCTATTTGTGCTGGAGGAGTCCATGCTGTTCAAGTTCGATGCTGGAATGTTCTCCTTCTCGCTGTCTTTGCTGCAAGCTCTCTCACGAGTTGGTCCTGAGCTAGTTGCTGGTAGATGCCTTTCAGATACAGCGCGTAAATTTTTTTGGTGAGATTTTTCTGGCTTTTCCCTCGGGGTTTTGATGTTAGCCTGGTCTGGAACGCTCATGGAGCGCATTAAATTCCTTTTGGCACTTTTGATGTTGGGTGCTAAGTTTTCTGTTGATTTTTGACAAGGGGATTGTCTAGCTCTCAGCCTGCCTCTTTGTACTGTTTCCCAGCCGTCTTCATCTATGGTGTCTTGAGAACAAAAGTATTTTTTAACGTCTACTTATTAACTACTGAAGATTTCATTTTTAGAATTGTAAATTATCAAGTAACAGCTTGTCATTGTACTTAAGAGTCTGTGGCTGTGAGAAATAGTAACAAACTAAACACTTCATATTGAATACATACAACATATTTATGGGCCTAGAGTGAATTGAACATAATGTACCTTCAACTGGATTAGGTAAACTTGAAGCCTTGACTACAGGTGCAGCACTCTCCTCCATCACAGGTGTCTTCTGTAGGGTCACAGCCTCATCTGCGCCAGTTGAGAAAGTGATTGCCCTCACTCCCCTCACTTTATCAGCCCAACTGTTGCCTGATCTATCAGAATGGAATTTAGGCCTAGAAATTAGCAGTTATATAAGAGGTATTAAACCTATACTTTTTATCTAGGTATTACAAGCAGGGTTCGTACTGCTTTTTGAAAATGAAATTCCAGACTTTTTCCAGACATTTTCCAGACTTTTTTCGAAAAATTCCAGACTTTAGACAGATAATGTGTTAGCGAATAATTTTTTAAAATGATGCACTATTTGTACTGTCATTATAATTACTTATACTAAATTGACATTTATTTTAGGCTATATTCACAGTGAACTTTCTCTAGCCAAATTGACAAAAAAACATTTTTTCTAAGTTTGCCTACTCCACCCTACCTAAAATTTTAACAATTAAAATAATTGATTAAAATGATGCAACTATTTTGTTTCCAACATTAGACTTATGTAATCTGTTCCTGATCTAATTGCTTATGTTTTCAATTAAACTATCATTAAAATGGTATTGCATAATAGTGAGAGTTAATTACTATAAAGAATAATAATGTAATGTATTAATTTAGGTCTGCTCTTGTTAAGTAGCCTAAATAAATATAGGCTACTTGTAAAAAAAATGTAGAGCAAAAAAAATTTTTTAAAAATCATTCACTGTTTGTGCTTATAGTAATAGCTGAGAAACGGGTCTGCAATTAAAAAAAAGTTGCCGGTATCCTTCTTCCCCCCCCCCCCCCCCCAGACACGACACGGTGAAGGGGTCACTGTGAGGTCATAGTAGTCTAGACTTCAGTATGCCTATTTAATAGGTCATAACAGGAACTGTGCTGTGACTTATACCCCCTCCCCCACCCTACTTACCAAGCGGTACCAACTACGCACTTGGGGTCACGGTGAGTTCACACAAAGGACCGATGTTACAAGGAGGGGCGGGGTAGTCTAACTTTAATCGTCAGCATTTGCAAAGATTTCAAAAAACAGTTTAATGGAAGATGAATTAAAATTAAAGGGGTCATCCATTTATGACGTACACATGGAGGGGGGAAGGGGTCAGAAGATTTTGTGATTACATTCTAAAACAAACATAAAACTTGTATCTTGTGAGTAGAAAGTAAAATTAAGACGACTGTGTTGGTGTTTTAAAAACCATCACAGCGTGTAAACAAAACACGGTGCCCTAACATTATTGCAAGAGCTTGTCGTCACACTTTCTGAAACCCTCCTCCCGACTTTCCGGAGTGTGACGTCATTTATGGACGACTCCTTAATAAAAATAGTACCTCTTTGTTAAGCTGAAGCAAACAGAAATACAGGTATGAACCCAAGGAGGCCTTGCGACTTATTAATCTTATAAATGTTAATATTAATCCAAAGTAAGTGAATGCGTGTGGACAGAGGGCGGGGGGAATGGGGAAGGGGGGGGGGTGGGGAAGGGGGGGGTCTAAAATCCGAAAAATTGTTGTAAGTCATAAATGGATGACGCCTTACAGACTGATACATTATATCTAAACTACCACTCACACATCTCCCCCATAACTTTTGTTATGACTGCCTGCATGCAAACTCAAACGAGGAAAAAATAGCGGGTAACGAGAGCCTAACAATTCTGAGGGCGATCATTCTTTTATTAAATGACAATTGTAAGTACTTGTAACACATTCACACGGTCAGTCATGCCACAAAATATCTCTTCCCTCCCTTCCCCCCTTCTCCCAATGACGTAGTAACTGAGCATTTTTTCTGCGAACCAGCGGAAAAACGTCACAACATAGTGTAAACCCGCGCAATAGCGCGGGGAAAAAATTGGAGTAAATTCACTTAAAAATAGCAATTTTTTAAGTTGGAAAATATGGACTACGAAGTTTTGTTTCTAAAACTAGATTCCAGACTTTTTCCAGACTTTTAAAAAATCCTGCCCAAAAACTAGCGATTTTCCAGACTTTTTTAAGTCTTAAATTCACTTTTCAAAATTCAAGACTTTTTCCAGACTTTCCAGACTGCGTACGAACCCTGTACAAGACTTATAACAAACATAATTATATAAAGCAAGACCCTCTTATGGTGTTTCAAAACAAACATCATCCAACATAAAGTGGTACCTTGAATTTAAACACTTAACAATTTTAAAGTGAAATGACTTTTTTTTTGTTAGAGACCTAGTAAATGCTTTTAAAGTAGGACAGACTAATTTTAGTGGCTAGCAGGAGCTCAGCTTATGAAGTCTGTGAGCTAAGAAATACAGATGCCAACAAGTGTGTATTCATTTCAAGTACCAAGTTATCATGTGCAACCACTTGTTCTTAGGAACAATTAAAACAGCAAACACTTAATTGCAGTTTAAACTTGTGTTTAAAAATGTACCATAATATACTGCACAGAAACTGATTAATATTGTACCAGACAACTTACTGTGGTTGTCCTGCTGGAGCTGGTGAAGAAGGGGCATGTTTGTTAGGAGACATTTTTCTAACTTCCCAAGCAACAGCTGGTGGCCTGTCCCCATCCTTGGCTGAATCCTCATATGCTTTCATCATTATTAATGTTTCAATCAGTGCTTTAAAATCTTTTGTACTTTGCTCAAGCATCATGATTACTTCCTATGAAATAAAATAGTATTATTTAAAATCTATAGGTAATAAACCGGGAGTGATCTCCCCTAAACTTTCTCGAATATTCTTATATAAAATAACAGGGGATGGGAACTCGGGCTATAGACATGATTTTTAATCCATGTTAAATACTTAAAGTTTTAAAAATAGAATAAAATCTCGTAGACAAATTAATTGCACACCAAGTGAACGCGAAATAAAAAAGCGCATAATAGTGCGCAATATTATTAGTACTTTTAAAATTTACATTAGTTTTTTGAGAAATCGGAAGTAGCGTAAAGTACTACTTCCAGTCAACGGAAATTACTCAAAATTTGACAGAAGGTAGAGAATTAGATCTTTTACTTGCATATCAAATTTCATTTATCTATCTGAAATAGTACTCAAGTTATAGGCTTTTGAAAAATTCAAAGTAGAAAAAGTACCACTTCCGGTTATCCGAAATCGCTCAAAAGTTGATACGGATCTACGATTTTGATAAAATACTTGTATATGAAATTTCATCAACCTAGCTGTAACGGTACTCAAGTTATCGTGTTTACACACGGACACACACACACACACACACACAGACACACACACAGACACACAGACATACGGACAAGATTGCAAAATTATGTTTTTCCGTATCAGTGAGATGTAAAACGTCGAGATTTGCAAAAATCTCGATTTTTTTTTTTTGCACGATTACAAGACTTTCTCTATACTTCGTATATACGAGAAAGTAAAAATGAAGCATCTTATCTTTGAATTAAACAAACTATTTTTTAAAAGAAAATACATAGGCTCTTTAAAAAAGTATTTATTATAGAGAAATAACTTATATAATCACTATGCAGGTTTTAATTATTTTTACAAAAATATAAAATTTTAACAGCTTCTATCAATTAATTAAAACACATTGGGTTTTTAAAACTGAACTAAATTTAATGAATAGAAAAACTTCAACATACCTTGCACTCAACCACACTCTCATCTTGCTCACAGGTCTGATAAATGGAGTCTACTGCCCTTTGAAAATTATCAAACATATACTTCCAGTATCTGGCTCTGAGGTCATTTTTCTTTGAACCAGCATCAGATCTAGGTGACTTTGCCATATCAGATAAGGACCTGTGACGAAAGCGTGATCCTGGTGGTGGGGTGCGATGTGAGTGACAGCGTGATGAAGACCCTTCTCTCTTTTGTTGGCTAGATGAACGGGAGCTACCACTTGCAGCTGTACAAATACAAACAAAACAGGAAACACAAAATAATGCTAAATATGATTACACACAGAGTACAATAGAGGATTGCATGAACTGTATAAATGCTCATACCTCCACTTCCTAGTTGTTCTGTCTGCTGTTCAAGTACAGGAACATTATACTGAACCAAGTTACGAGCTGTACGTCCTTCTGACTGAACAATTTTACGCACCTGGTCAAAACCGATTCTTTGATAATTACCTTGCGGACTCTTAAAAATAGTAAAGAAAATAAAATGCGTGAAAAAGTTTATTAGTATAAGAATATTAAAATTGTATTCAATAAACTACTCAAATGAAAATTGGTACTGCAAATTATTAGTTAAATAGAGGGTACCAAAATAAATTCATAGTGTTAATTGGTTTCATACTTTCATAACAATGGGTGCCATTACAATTTTGTAATTTTTTAATCAGAATGTTAACAATTATTTTGCATATTTTAGAGACAATTTAGTAAATAGCAATTAAAAATTGAATGAAATTCTTAATGTTGACCCAGCTCAGTTAACATTTTTGAAAGTATATTTTTAATTTTAGGGAGTGTAGGTAGGTTAAAGTTTGAGGTGAGTAGGTTCTGACATTTTGTGTAGGGGAGTGAGTAATTATATTTTTTTTATTTAAGACCTTTTATGAGATTCTACATATTTTAGATACAATTCTGACATTGGGCAGATGAAGTCAAGTTTGTTTTTTGACCTTGACCCTATGAAGGGACCCAGATTGTGTGGTCAGCATGATGCTCAGCCACCTCTACACTTTCCCCAAGGTAAGTTTGGAACCGATCAGAGCTGAGTGGACTCAGACACGTCCTACATTCACATGACTAAACTGAGATACGAACTTCAGTTGTTCGAGCTAGCAGCCAAATTATTATTAACGAGCCGACCCGCTGCGTATCATACGCCGCTATTTAGTTGTTTTATTATCTACTTTTCAGTAATTCATAATTTGTGAATTCGACAGTACCAATGCTGCCACTGAAAATATTTGCTTTAAAACACTACCCCCCCCTTTTCCCCCAACCCTTACCCTATACTCCCCCCCCCCCCCCCCCCCCCCAGTGAAAGCAGCCTCCTCTTAGTTACCTCCTCTAAGTTTAAAATCGTTTCAAACTAAATTATCTGCTCCTAATAGCCATCACTAAACCCGGATTGTAAACATTTAGAGTGAACCATCGCTCACCAGACCATGTAGGGGGTGGGGGGTAGTGATAGTGAGGAAGAGAGGGGACTGCAAGGCGCGTTTTGCAGCTTGTTTTCTAACGTCTCCCAGAAGAGAATTATATATATAGATTATTAGGCTTATGACCTAGGGCCTATATAAATATTTAGGGCAATTTAGGCCCATATTATATTATATAAATATAGCCTAATAAAATAAAGGCATTCATTATTTATAGGCCTATTTAATTCGTCAATAGATTTACCGATTTAGACTTTAGGTAGCCTATTAGGGACTTGGATGACGTAGATTTTGAGGCACTAAAAACGAGAGTTTTCTGCCCATACCGAGTTTCGTTGATTTAGCCGTGCGGTCGCGGGTGATGATCGAAAAAAATTTTTTTTATTATAAATCGCCGATGCTACTAATAATTTGATGACTGATTCTGAAAAACAAATGGATTTCATATGTTACGGTATTTTTGTTTTGAGATTTTGTTGAAGGTGAAAACGGATTTTTGGAGCCAAACTTTGGCTACGTAAAACTTTTTGTACCATAAAAACTTACTAACAAGGAAGGCCAATAAAAAGCCCTCCGACCATAATCACCATTTTTCTTTATGTGTGTAAATTTTCATAATGTTAATCGATAGCAAGGTATTTTTTTATAAATAGTTTAGAAAGTATAGGCTTAAGCCATTTTACGACTACCGGGAAAGACAGAGGTTAAAACCGGAAGTGTACTTGTGTTGTTAATGACGCCATTGCTCTCAATTGAATTGATTTGTAAATCCAGCAACATCCACACGAATCTGACTTTAAAATCATTTTAAATTATAGAATTATATTTTATATTGATAAAACTATGATTTTTTGTTGACTTTGTGCGCATATTTTCTATTTAGATTCATTTTTTTTGTAATTTTGAGTTAGATCTAAAAATAGATTTCTGCGAAATTTTTCAAGTTGAATTATTGTTTCATTTTAATTGTATGGCCTAGATATAGATCTATGTTGTTCTTGAATGAGTTCTGTATTTTATATTAGCTATCATTATAGTAACTTGTGTACTTTCCACATTTTTCTTAAATTTTAAAGCTTGATATAGATCTAGAATCTAATATAAAATTCCATTTGCCTATCATTTGGTCTTTAAAATATAAACCAATAGGGTAATTCTATATTAAACATTTAGCCTTTTGATTGCTTTTCAAGCGAATTTTTATTACCAATATTACTAATATTCAAACATGTTAGTAGTCCTATATTTTCTTTATAGCTCTAGGACTTTGTTCGTTTTAGATTTATTACTAAATTACTACAATCCTTGTACAATGTTCTGTCTTCATCTGTTGGCCTATTTGAAGTACATATGATACTACTGTATTTTTGCTGTAGTATACATCTCAGTTGCTTTTTTACTAGTCTTGGCCCTAGATAAAATGTACCAGTTCAGCAAGGGGATAGAGAATCAAAAGATGTGGATCTACTCATAAGCAACTTCAATGAAGGAGAAATAGGTCCACTTAAGAATGGATGTTGCTGGTTTTTATTACAGTTCTAAAAGCTATCAGCCAGAGGAGACACAGCTTCAGTAGATGTTTAATCAGATTTCATTTTTAAATCATTGATGGTGTTATTTTTTAAAGTAAAAAAGTGATACAAGCTAACAGACTTAAACATGTTATCCACACAGCATGAGATGTCACTTAAATATATGACACATGTTTCTAAATTATAAAACTTACCTTTAACATTAAATGGTGATCATTACTCCACCAATAAAAAAATCATTTCAATTATTAAATTATTTGTTCAACAATAATTGTAAATTAAATTATATCAATTCTATGATAACATACACATAACATGGATGAAATATCATGCATATTGACAACATTTAGATACAATTTTAGTTATCTAAAATCAGTTTAGCATTGTACTTCTTTCTTGCAAAAAAGTAGTTGCGCAGAACAAAAATGACTTTTTAAATTTGACCAACATTGTAACAAAACCACATAAGCTAAGTGAAATATTTTTTCTTTGTGTGGATGTATACACTGTTGGCACCAATTAGGCCAATTTTCATTAAGATATTCCATATAATAAAAATTTGGCAACAGATTATGTGTTGCCTATAGCAGAATTTATTGTTTAAAATTAAGGGGGGTATATGAGTTTAAACCCCTTTTTCATTAAATAAAATATTTTTAAAATCAAATTTGAACAAAGGAAATATCAAAGTATATAATAACCTTCATGTTTACAATATTTCTTGCATATAAGCAAAGTAATCTAAAATCAGCTCAACATTGTACTTCTTTCTTGCAAAAAAAGTAGTTGCGCAGAATAAAAATGACTTTTTTATTTTGTCCAACATTGTAATAAAACCACATAAGCTAAGTAAAATATTTTGACTTTCTGTTAATGTATACAGTGTTGGCACTATTCAGGCCAATTTTCAGTAAGATATTCCATATAATAAAAATTTGGCAACAGATTGTGTGTAGCCTATCAAAGACGCCTATTCAAAAATTTTAGGGGGGTGACCCTCTTTGTTAACATTATTTTTTATGATCATTCTCATCCAATTCAATTATTTTTATTTTACTCTTTTACTGATATCATAAGCTTGATCTTAGTGAATTTTCATTAAAAAATACCTGCTATTTAAAAAGTTACAGAGATTTTAGTTCGCATCCAAAAAAGTAGGGAAGCAAAAAATTGAGAAAACCCCATAGTAAAAAAACCCGAAAATTAAATACATTAAAAATTCATAACTTCGTAACCGTTTGAGCTAAAGTTAAAATAAAAGTATCTTTGTTCTTGTCTAAATGAGCTCTATAAACTGGTGCTACTACATTTTTTATTTTTTTTAAAATGAAATTTCATCCAAGTCCCTACATAAAGAGTATAAGTCAGTATATTTGAGTGTATATTTTATACTAATGTAGAAAGAATAGATAAATTAGATATTAGCTAGATCTAGATCTAGGTATAAAAAAAATTCTTTAAGATTTTTAATAGGCCTAAATAAATTTTTTTTATTTTTTGGATTTTGTTTGTAATTGTAAATCTTTCATCTCTTTTCTCTAGGGCCCTCTAGGCCTATCCACTCACTGGGCCATGGTTTGATTTAAGTCGTGAATGTGTTGGCTTTTGAGTCTTATGATAACTTGCTTCTCCGCTGCTGTTGGTGAAAGAATGATTAGCATTCTGATGGTTCTGGTTCTCACGATCTCTGTCTTGTCGTGACTTAGGATTCCAAGCAGCGCCGCGTCTTTTTCTGGACTCACTCATTGTGTACTAAAAATTTAAATGAATGCATATAGATCTAGATCTAGATCTTGAATGTCTACCACATTCGTTGCCAACTCATCAGAATAGTTCATTTAGTTCCTGACATTACGGACAAAATTACACAGAACGATGATCAATGGTAAAAACTAGAACATAGATTAGTGTAGTTCTAAATACAGGAATCAACAAGACAGCTGAGAGATATAGGCTAGAATAGCTATTTATTTTCCCCGGTGCTATGGATAGATCTGCACAAAATGTAATCTCTATTTCTATACGTTAATTAAATATGTTAATTGATTAGTAACAGTATCACAATATTATTCGTGATTCAAACTAATTAATAAATGCATTAATGATTTCGTTATCCATGATTACTCTACTATTTATATTTTTTCTACTGACTCAAGTATACAGTCAACTCGAGGCCTAAAGTATTCAAGTAAGAACTGTAACAGCTTAAATAATAAAGATGTCTATTTTTAGATTTTAGACGAGAAGATCAATAATATTAATATAATTAATTTAATATATCTAGAATCTATGATATTGACTAGGGCTATAGGCTAGATACGGATTCCTTTTGTTTTAGACGACGGTAAGGTTAGTCTAGACCAGGTAGGACTAATAATCAAATCTATGTCGTCTTACATAAAAGACATTTGATTTTGTACGCAATCTTACACCCCCCCCCCCCCCGCCCCCCCCCCCTCCCCCCCCCCCCCCCCTCCCCATGCATAGGCGTTGCGACCACTTTATGCGCGCGGTAGAAAATCTATTTTACGCCTTCTATATACAGTATACATATATATGCCTGTATATAAATATATACATACATATATATATATAAGTGTATATAATTAGTTTCAATTTTAGAAACTTTTATTTGGGTTACAAACATTAATAATTAAATTAAAGATACGAAAAACTGCGAATTAATTAATAAGATTCGGTAAGGTATGTCACTCTGTTGGAAAAACATTCGCGTGGCTAGCAACCAAGCGAACTTCGTGATTTTATGAAATTAAACTGATTTAACGATCACTATTAATAAAACTGTTCTTGAACTGTAGTTATAAAAGATAATCAAACATTATGGATGTACAACATATATACTCATTACCACTTCATGCTAATCCTGGACGTCTGGACCCGTGTGTTAACCAAGAATGGATAGCTTTGCCGGTAACACGAAATGTTATTGGTCTGTGGAAAACACCGTCAATTAATAATAATAATGGAATTAATAGCACATCTAACAATGTCCGTCATAATGTGAAGCCTCTACCTGTTGAACTTAATGGACATTTCAAGGATATATGCGCTTTGACATTAAGCAATAAATTTCCAACAAAATATATAGCATCTGCTTGTAAGGAAAAAATATTATTGTGGTCTTTATCACCATCTACTGAAAGGGAAGATAATGTTTTCAGTCAACAACTATTTTCAAATCCAGGTGTTGTTTCAGCAATGTGTTTTAATAACAATGACGAAATCATTGCTTTTGCATCAAATTATAATATAACACTATTACAAGTTAGTCAAAAAATATCATTGGCTGTACTGAATGCACACAGAACTATGATACTTGGTTTGAAGTATTGTCCACATTACTCAGCAACCTTAGTTTCAGTATCAGATGACAAATGTTTTTATGTTTGGGACACAAATGAAAATGTTCTCCTATATCAGTCAACAATCATATCATCTTCTCCTCTGATTAGTTTATGTATGAACTTGTCTGCTCCACATGTTGCTATTGGAACTGCTAGTGGTGCTTTAAAAGTCTTTGATTTGACTGATGGTAACAACTTTAGACAACTTGCAAATGTAGATTTAGTTGTCAGTCTAAAAAAATATTTTGAGAAAAGTTTACCAG
Organism: Physella acuta; assembly: GCF_028476545.2. Taxonomy (NCBI): domain Eukaryota; kingdom Metazoa; phylum Mollusca; class Gastropoda; family Physidae; genus Physella; species Physella acuta. The sequence goes on from NW_026732025.1 coordinate 463,426, forward strand.
AAAAAAATGCTGAACAATCTTCTGATGTCATAGAGTCAAGTGAATCAGTGTTGGCTGTTCAATATATTTATTTTCCTAAAGATAATTATGACCTGAATTTACCATCATTATTTATTTTACAATCTCAGTCAGCTGCAGGTGATGTTTTAAGTGAAAATCCACCATCTCTATGTGTAGTTACTTCCAATAACTTTATCCAGATTCACTCAAAGACATATGAACTCTTAAATGTCCAGCCTCTGAATTTACCATTGAAAACTGAAACATTTTCCTTTTCCAAAACTATAGGCTCAGTAGCGTATGCTGCTTTGCATCAAGTAGATGCTTTTACAGCTGTTTCAGTTACTGGTGCAATGTTTGAAAAAGAAATCAATGTAATAAAACTGTCACTTCCAAAAACAAAAAAACCTGCAGAGGATTTTGATGTAGGCCTGTCTAGTTTTGCAGAAATTCTTAGTGTTATTCCTAAAACTCCATTGGCTGCGTTCTCACCTTTAAAAAGTGAAATGCTACCACTGGTATCAGCAAAACCTTCAAGTGGGAAAAAGAAACCAACCAGCATAATGCATCAGCCATTGACATTTACAAGTAAAATCAAGTCTTCTGGGTATACCCAGCGACCACACACTAAAATGTTTCAACCAGAAAAGAGTAAGAAAAAACTATTAAATATCAATGATCAACCAAAGAGTAAAGCAGATTCTTCTAACAAAGTATCGTTGAACCAAATCCTAAATTCAGCCTGTGATTCCAGCAAAGGTCCTCCTACTGAACAAAGTAGTACATTCCTGGTTGATTGTCAAAGTACAGCAGTGTTTAGTGTAAGATTTGCAGATGATGGTAATGCCTTGGCTTCTGCATTGTCTAATAAGTGTGGGCTTATCTTAAAAGCTCCATTTAATAAAGAGCAAACAATTTCCCTTATTGGTCATAATAATGTTGTAAATTCTGTATTTTGGAATACAGATGGTGCTTATTTATTGACAGCATCTAATGATAAAACAGTTTGCTTGTGGGATAAGACTGGTGGTGATCCACTTCTGAGTTTAACGCACCAGAGAGGCTCTATAAAAGAATCATCAGCCAGTAAAGTGACAAATTTATCTACCAATAAAACAACTACAACTGCAACCAGAAGATTGTCATCTTCTAGTACTTTAAGCCATGATAGTCAGCTGAGCACTTCCTCCAAAGAAAATAAGCCTTTTGCTAAGGAAATAAAGAATGCACAATTTTTTTACGTTGACAAATTTATCCTTTTAATTCATGGACCAAATTTATCTATGTACAAATATGACATGTCCACCAAACGGGATGATGTTAAACGTTATCTGTACAAAAATCGTTGCAAACTCATCTCAAGTTGGCAAACACCCAGTTCTGTGTTCACGGCAATGTCTGCTGTAAACACATTCTATTCTTATTTGGTATTTTGCTCAACCTCGGGCTGCAACACAGAGGTCTATGACTTAAATAAATCTCAGCTTGCACATAGTTTTACAAACTGCCACTCAAGGCCAGCACACTGTGTAGCTCTGAACTCAGGATCTTGTTTTTATTCACAGCCACAAGAGGCTTACAATGTCTTTGCTACCATTGCGCCCACTGACCCAATTAAGATTTGGGATTTACGGTCTAAATCCAATGTTCAAGTTTTACAAGGACATCTGATTAATGCCCATGCTTGTCAAGTTTCTTTCAGTCCTTGTGGCAATTACATAGCTTCAGGATCAGAGGACAAAATGGTTTATATATATGATCTCCGAAAGGGAACTTACTGTAACAGACTAAGAGGTCATAATGAAGTTGTTACATGTGTAGATTACCACCCAATGGGTTCTATGCTTGCTACTGGAAGTCTAAACAGTAAAATAGTTTTCTTTGAAACAAAGTAGTTTGTGTATAAATAAAAAGCCAAATGTACAAAAAAAATTAGGTATTGTGTTTTTAAATATCTTTTTTCAGTAATTGTTATTGATCATTGTACTACATAAACAGCATGTTAGAAATTTTTTTCTTAGCTTTTATTGACTGTATTTTAAATTTTAACCACATACAATCTTACAGAAATAAATATAAGTTAAACTACCCAATTATTTCCTTAATGAAACTTTTTACAGCTAAATGCAAAAGAAATCACTATCATTAAGTTTAATAAACTTTGCAAAAGAATTAATTAAGATCATGTTTCTACTAAATTGAAACAAAACAATCTAGTTATTTTTTAATGTGAGTTTTAATACATTTTTGACATAATATACAATTATACAAGGAAAACAAAACTAAAATTTTTGGGTCCACTTGCAGTAAATTGTTTACTTGAAGTTTTTTTCTGAAAACTGCTTAAAAAGGGTTTACATTAAAACAAAACTAATTGTAAGTTATGCATCCCCTTAAAATACATGAGTTTACTAGTGTTTATAACCAAGTGGACAGAAGTAATGATGTTTACAGTTATACTTCATACATGACTTACAAGCATTTAGCAGCCATCATTTTTGTTTCAAATTACGGTTGTAAGAAGAATTTGATGATGATTTTGACTTTGAATTGATTTTAGATTTTAGTAAAAAAAAAGCACTGAACTTAACTTTACAATAAATGTAAACTTCAATCAATTTTTCATTATGACAATGCTTTATAAATATTACAAGTGCATTACAACATTAGACAATCTTTGTAGTAGAAATTGGCTGTAATTGTGCTGGTTTTAGAGGTACTGTCAGACCCCTGGTAAGAACCTCATATTTAATTCCATTCTGTTTCCTTTCTTCTGCCAACCAATACAGCATTTCTGTTCTATCCCACTTCATCTTATCTATATATGGACGGCCCTGAAAATTATGGTTCATTAACATTTTATTATTCAAAATATTTTTGAAAATGTATTATAAAAAACTTGTTAAAATACATCTCACTTACTTTAAACGTAATCACATCTTGAAATTTGCTCCTGATAAATTCAACCTCCTCTTTTATCTCAACATCCAATTCATCAATTTTCTAAGTGAAAAATGTGCACAAGTAATTTTATATCAAATATACCAAATATATTTACACCAAATATTAATTTGCTTAGAAAACAAAAATAAATGTAATTGTAATTTATGTACTTGTAACTGTACAAGTTAGTATAATTAAATTTCTCACCCCAAATCTGATAAATGTTTTTCACATTTAAACAGAAAAGTATTAAAATGTTATTATTTGGTTCACTTTGACTAATAATATGATCCTATACTTACCCTATATAGATGAGACCTTTGTTTTGATTCTTTTAGCCTATTAGAACTTTTTTTGGAATCTGGGGAGGGATTTTTTTAATTGATAGAAACATATATAAAAATTATATATAAAAGGTTTTAGTTAAAAAACTATAATTTAAATCATATACTGTCGTGTATAAAGTTAAATTTATATTATTTTTATCAGTATTCACACACCAACACATATTTACATCAATTTATTTTATGACTTATTCTCATAAGGATACACAAGATTTCAAAATTTATTGACATAAATCAACAGACTTAAGTAACCATACACAAACACACTGTATCTTATTAGACTTGTTAATTTAACAAAATGAATTAATCTGAATATTAACCTTTATGGAAAAACCTGTTTGGATCTGAGGCTTGTCTTTCAAACTTTTCCAAATCAATTAACAATTTTTCTCTCTGGAGTATCAAATTTGAAACATACTCCCATCCTTCAATGGCCTGCAACATATTATAGAAAACTCTTAACATACATGGCTTTCATTTGTTTTTGTTTTCAATTGTTTTAATTTTAATACTATTGTTGATGAATACATTTTATATAAGTAAGCAAATTTGTATTGGTTGTAAAATAACAAACCTCTGATAATTGAGAAAAATACTCGTTGCAGCTGTATTTAATAGCCATATCTAAGCGTTGGCTATCTGGCACTTGGAGACTCTGCCAAACATTTTCCAGCCTATCTTGAGCATCTGGGACTTTTTTTACATCTTCAGCAGTCTTCATACAGACACATTATTTTTCATTGAAATTATTGCACTTAATCACATTACATAAGTAATTACATTTAATCTACAGTACAATTCTAATTTTATTTATGCAAAGTAATCTTTGGATGTGTCTGGTAATTTATCTTAGAAGACAAACATATTTTTTAAAACTAATCAGAACTGAAGTAGAAAATGAAAGTTGGATAAGATTTAAACTTAAGTGTAATTTTTAAAAATCTAACATAATATCAAAAGTTGGTATTTGTTTACTGCTCTTTATTGTATTTTAAACCATAAAAGCGTTTAAAAGGAAACAGCAGAGCTAATTTTACCTTAGCTCTAGAAGCTACAGTTTCAGGAGTTTCAACATTCCTTTTTGTGAGGTGGGATGAAAGAAGTCTGAAATATTGAGAAATTTACTTAGCTAACAAGGAAAACTTTTTTTCTGGCATTAAAACTAATTGGTTCCAAGTAAAAACATTTTTTCAAATATTTTAAACTTATTTCAAAAAAGCTTCTTTCAATTGTAATGTTCATTTAAGTTTTTGTGAAACAGAGAACATAGTTCTCATAATAAAAAACAAGATTTTGAAGGCTGCCATAATTCATTGTTATAAGAAAATGTATAACTTTATTTCAAAAATATAGTCTAGAAGTTATGATATACAATCAAACTTAATATCCAAGGCTTCCAAATTTAATAGCACACTTTGTAAAATAAGTATAATTAACCTTTTAGTGAGTAGATTTTTTGATTCACCAACTTTATCATCATTTAATTTTGTTTTGGCAGCACTTTCAGCTTCAGGAGGATCATCTTCTAAAAAGAAAAATAAAGAAACTCTTGAGTTTTAAGTATGCTGAAATTTGTAACATTTTCTAAAATTAAAGGTTCATTATTCAATCAATTAAACTTTTTTTTACAAAAACTATTTAGGACAATATTTTACCATTTAATAAAGGATCCTTTTATTACAAAAACTATTTAGGACAATATTTTACCATTTAATAAAGGATCCTTTTATTACAAAAACTATTAAGCACAATGTTTTACCATTTAATAAAGGATCCTTTTATTACAAAAACTATTAAGCACAATGTTTTACCATTTAATAAAGGATCCTTTTTTTACAAAAAACTATTTAGGACAATATTTTACCATTTAATAAAGGAAACTATTTAGGACAATATTTTACCATTTAATGAAGGATCCTTTCCTAATCCTCCCATCAGGACTGAGTTAGCATTCCAGAAACCCTGTTTATATTCTGACTTTATATTTTGAAGCTCTGCCAGCTTGCGCATTTTTTCTCTGAAATTTTTAGTAAAACTAATAAATTTAAATAATAATAATAAACCTAATAAAATACATATTATGATTCTTTTATTTGAGCATTTTTATTTTCTAACTAACCATTGCACTTCCTATGAGGAATTTAATGCTTTTTGTCTTGTAGATGCTCAAAATTGTAACAAACTGCATTAAAAAAAATTATTTTGACATTCCATGTCATTTGGACTGTTCTTGTAAAGGTTAACTTTTAATCACATAATGTAAAAAGTATAAAACCTATTTCAATGAATTCAACTTATAAATTAATTTATTATTTGCTATGAAAGAAGAAATCTTTAAAAATTAAAAGATAAGATATTTACTTTTGTTGTGGTGTAACTTTGTTCTTTCCACTGTTCAGGAACTGCTTTGTGCGTCGCAACTTGTATGGTATCTCTACATCCTCAGGCTCGCTTTCTTCATCAGAATCATAGAAATGAAAAATAGCTCCCATGTAATCTGTTTCCTGGAGTAAGAGTTCATAAAAAATATTCAATGATTTACATTTTAAAATTTTTTAGCTGTGTTAAAAAATGATGTAAAAAAAAATCAAATTGATTTACCAGTGTTGAGAGATACTTCATGTAGTCTTCACTAGTAACTGTTGATTTCCACCACTGTAACCATGAGGAGTAACTAGAGGAGGTTTTGTCAGCGACATAGGTGGGGATACCTTCAGGGGACACAACCATTTGTGCTGTCTGTGCGGGGTTGTTGATAACCTCATAAACTTTTGGCATGTTTGGTGCCTGCACACATTTTTAGAGAAATAAATCAATAGTTTAATCACTTATGCATTAAATTATGACAAGGTATAACTTTATAAAAAGGAAATATTAAAAAACTATTTAATAAATTAGAGTAAATCAATTCATGGATTAAATAAACTTACAACTGGCTGAAATAAATCTTCTCCTAAAAAATTCTTCGGAGGATTGACAGGCCTGTAAAAAGAATAGTAGTAACAACAATAACATGTGTTGACTAAAATTATAAAAATTTAGCTTACTTTTTGAATTGATTACAAAAGTAACATATTTTTTTAAAATATTTAAAAAAGGGCCTACAACATAGAAGTTTCATTATTCATACGTTTTAACCCATTCATTCAACTCTGTATCTCCCCAAGGTGGAGATTTCTCTTTACTAAAAGAGGGATTGATGACTCTGTCCACAACTTTTTTAGATAAGGAGGTAGAAGCCATGGTGCCAGAAATGTTCAGAGACTCTGGAGCATTCAAAACTAGTGGGTCCTATGGAAAAAAATTATGTGAATCAAATGTATTTTGCAAATGTTTGTATATGTAGATCTCTATATTTTTTTTTTAATTTAAAAAAGCAAACTATATTACAAATTATTAATAAAATATGTTGCAAATTTTACACAAAGAAAGTAAAACAAAACGCAAATGCAAAGCAATTCAAAATTAATGGGCTATTTTCAAACTCTTAATATATAACACATTGAATTATTATTTCACATGTTTAGAATTTTAATTATTGCAAAAAGAGAAATAAAAGTCCTAATAATGCACAAAATAAAACTTTTTAGAACTTAAATGGTAGTATTACAATTTGTTATTATAATTTTTTTAAAATACATATTAAAAATTTTAGTTAATAGTTTATTAGAATGCTAATATTATATTAAGACAAGGATAAATTATATGTTAACAAAAATTAGTTCTTGATGTGGTGTTATATAAAAAGTTTTAGGTCTATACCACAAATGGGTAAAATAAAAAATGAAATTAACAGAAATTTTATTTTAATTTCAATCTGACACCTTTATTTTAAAGCTGACTTATTATTTTATACTTAGCAGCTAGCCTGTATTTCAACACTGTTTTTAGAAAAGCATTTAGCAGTTAGTATAAAACATAAATATTTGTAAAGGATAACAAAGACTACTTTACCTTGCTACTCAACTGGTAAACAAAGACAAAAAAGTAATGAGGAAGACAGTTTGTCATGGTAATTTTATTCTAGAATCTATAATTAATACTTTTAATACAATTGTCAATCAATTTAACAAAATTAAAATAAAATAATAAGAGATCACATTAAACCAATTATTTTTCATGTTTTAAATCAATTTTCTTAAATATAGAGCACATGTCTTTAAGTGTTGTTTTTTTTTTATTTATAATGCAGCAAATATTTTGCAAACTGGTATTTTGTATTAATACTTTTTAGAAACTAATTTATGTTAAATAAAGGTTAGCTTACATCATCAAGTTCCAAGTGTGAAGTTGACGCAGTCTTCATGATTTCTTTATACACCTCCTGAACCTCAGAACTGAGGAACAATTTCTTATCCAAATTCTTGACAGTTGTTGGATCAATCTATATCAAATTTGAACTCAAACATTTCAGAAAAGTATTAGTTTTAGGTCCTTACTTTAAAATTTGTATACTTTTATAATAAGTTTTATTTAATATTTTTAAAAAATCATATTTTGAAACATTTTAATTTAATTTTTTATCTAATACACAACAAGCACAGAAATTATTTTTTTTATTTTGATTTAATAATAAGACCTACATACTTCTTCAAGTAAATCATTGTAAACTGTGGCGTAGCGCTTGAGTGTTATTGATGACATGCAAACTCTCTCAGAGACACGAATATCTGATGTTCTGACAACTCCCTGTATCATGGAATACCAAATTATTATCATAAGTTTCTAATAATGTTGTAACAAAGTAGTCTGTTTTATGAAAAAAAATTATACTTTTGGATTTTAAATTTTTTTTAAACTCTTTTTTAATTTAAAAGGCCAAATGCAAACACATTTTTTTTAAAATCATTTTATCTAATGTTGTTTCATAGTTTACAGTAATATTCAAAGCTTTAGTGCACTGTTAAGCCTTACAGTTTTGCCTAACTTTGCATTAACAGTATCAGGCTGTGGATAAGTAGGACCTCGTACGTGAACACTGAAAACATGCAAATAAAAATTGCAAAAATGTGCAAAAAAAATTGCTGAATTTCAAAAGTGAAAAGTGAACAATTGAATATTTTTTAGATGATACAATTACAATGCAAATATATTCAAATCTGTGATCAAATATTAAAAACATTTCATGTGCACAAATGTAAACTATAAAATGTTGTATACAAGATGCTCTTGAAACAGTGAAGAACAATAATTTAAAAAGTATTTAAAAAATGAATAGCCAAACTTGTTACCATTCTTCTTCCCTTCTCAGCTTCTCCTTGTCTTCTAGTTCTTTCAATTGTTTCTCCATTCTTTGTTTTAGATCATCATGACGAGCATGGCGAGTTATCGCCTACAATTTCATTAACCATAGTAAAAAAACGCAGATTAAAATGGAAATCATTCACTATAGGGCTGGTTTGGTTGAGTGGTAAATATCAATTCTGTCATTAACTTAAAGTCTGTAAGATGCCAGAATATGATCATTGGACACACAACCCCATCCAATATAAACCTAAATAGATTAACTGTAATTCACTTTCACTATTGATCAGTAGGTTTTTATTTAGAAAATCCAAAGGTTGAAGAAATATTTTTTTCTTAACTTTATATATTTTAAAACAAAATAAAATTATACAAAGTAAATGCACATTATAGATGAAAATATAGCCTTTCTTAGATGACATTTTTTTAGAAAAGAAGACACCACTGAAGTCAGGAGCAGTAACTTACTTGAATTAAAGGTGGTAAATCTTCATCATCATCATCCTGTGAAACCTCACTAACTTTGTACTCCGACAATTTTTTAAGGTCCTTTTCATAACTATTGCCGTCTTTAATACTCTTCTTATCAAGTGTCTTAGGTTTCACCTGCTTATTACATAATAATAAAACATTACATTACAATAAAACATAAAAACCCCTTCTATATATTTTTCAAATTGACACGTAAACTACATAATAATAAGACAATTTTTACTTGTAAAAATTTTGTATTTATGTTTTTATAAGTAGAAGTATTAAGAAATATTTTTAAACATAAGCAATTCTTAAATGTTAAATTTGTAGATTTTTGCTTAGTTTCTTGATTAACTATTCTTTCAATTATTTAAATGAATGATTGATTTTCTTTTTTTTTAGGATTGTTTACATTGAAACTTCAAAACACTGTATTTGCTATTCCCTAACTGCACTTAAAATTAAAGCTTAAGGCTGATAGTAAAAATACTTTTTTTTTACTTTGAGTACATATATTTGAAAGTTTCTTTTGTGCTATGATCATAAAATAACCTAATCAGATGTTTCCATGAAACCTCATAAGAAAGAAACCTGTATTTACTTTAACTATGAGATCTCTTTCTCTCTTCAAGACACCAAGCTCATGTTGCATCAAGGCGTCAGTCTTCACTTTTTTGTCAATACCCAACTCTTCCATGAGACCTTCACCTTGTACAAGAAGTGGCTGAGAATTGCTGCGCTGAAAACAAAATAAATAGGCCTATTATTTTACTACTTTTCTTGGGGACCTTATTTTGGACACAATTATCTATACCAGGGGTCTCCAAACTACGGCCCGCGGGCCGGATGCGGCCCTCGAAGTCCTCTCATCCGGCCCGCGGAGATCTTTTTGTCCAAGGAAAAATCGTTTGTTGGTGATAGCTGAGGAACTTTGCCCAGAAAAATCAAAGACATGTCTGGAAGAAACTGGCCCCCGAACTGAAATTTGATAGTTAATGCGGCCCTCGGACCGAAAAGTTTGGAGACCCCTGATCTATACCATCAGTCTTGTGGTGCTATTTACTTTTGTGTAATTATGATTTAGTTTTGAAGCAAGGGCTACAACTTCAGAAATTCAGAAATCTTTTTAAATGAAGCCAAAATATATTGAACAAAAAATCAATCACAACCTAATACAGACTTTCTTTACTATGAACCTATCTAGTGTGCTATGTGTGATATATGTGTGATATATATGATATATGTGTGACTAGAAGAATGAATACCATTTTTGTGATTCCATTTTTTTTTATTTTTTTTTTTTTTAAATTGTAAAAAATAATTTTTTAGCTTACTTATAAAACATTCTTATGTTAAGGGATTTAAAAAATGTGAAAAGTAATGCATTTGAAGTACTGAATGCTCTAACAAGAAGACAAAGCTAATAAATTTGTCAACTTCATCAATTAAATAACATAAAAATAAACAATATATACAAACCCTAAACACTACTTTTTCATTGGAACCTTCTTCTGTTAAAATGCTGAAATTCAAACAAAAATATTTCAGATAAGAGAAAGCAAAGACAAGAAAACAGTATAGTTGAGACAAAAAAATTATTGATTATTCATGTTATTCTGAAATTGTATAAGTTAAATACTTTCACATTGTTAATATGTTTTGAAAGGCCCTTTATAATTTTAAAAATCCCACAAAAACTAAAGTTAAAGAAGTGTAAATAATCAAATAAAACCACTAAAACTGAAACTTTATAATTTATGCTGCTATTCTAACAGCTTGCTCACCCACCCATTGAGAAGTGAGCTGTCATCTGTAGCCTTGTAAGATGTTTTTTGATAAAAATCTAAAGAAATTTGAAATGTAAATCATTATTAATCCAAAGTACTGATGAAATTTTAACATGTAATCTGAATTATTGAAAGAGGTGGGAGACATATGAGAGAATAAAAGCAGAAATTATTGAAAGAGGTGGGAGACATATGAGAGAATGGAAGCAGAAATTATTGAAAGAGGTGGGAGACATATGAGAGAATGGAAGCAGAAAGAGGTGGGAGCCATGTGAGAGAATGGAAGCAGAAATTATTCACCTTCTTCACTTGGAGTTTGTAAGCTGCGGTCAGGAAAATCTGGAATAAGATCCATTAACTGGCTTGTATCTAGTACTGGCATATTGTCTTGAATCTACAAAATTATCATTTGAAATCATTTGAAAACCTCAAGTTACTAAAGTAATAGCAAATTTTAAATCTATAAACAGAACTAAAATGCAGTTTTTATTTATAATTATACAGATGAAATGTAATTTTCAATGTATTCTTTACTTTTTTAACTTTTACCATTGATTTTTTTACTAATCTATACATGCAGTGTATTAACAGAGAAAGCTTAGAAACTACAGAAAACATTTTATACAATATGGTGTTTTATTTAAGGACATGACAAAAACAATTTTCATCTGTTAACAACAAAAAGACAGAATAAAAATTATTTATTAATTGATTAATTTGCATAAAATTTATATTATTACCTCTTTCAAAGCTCTGTCAATGTTAGTCAAAGCAGAACTGTGCTGTCTTGTTTTAGGCCGACTAACTTCCATCTTAAAATCAAAGGCTTGTTTTATTCTAATTTAATTTTTTTGCTTTTAAAGTAACAGTTTTACAACTTTGTTTAAATCATTAATGAAAATAGTTAGGCAAAAGCTATTATATTTGAGTATTCCAAATATAAATTAGTGTAGTCAACAATTATTTATTTCAGTTGAATAGCCCATAGTGTAAAAGACATTATTTGAGACCATAACTGACATGTTTTAAATTTAAAAACGATCAACAAAAATATATTTATTTTAATATGAATGGCTCAGAAATACAATGCAAAAAATCATGCTTCTTGCATCACCCATAACAACTTTGTGATGTATCAACTTTATAAATTAGGTTTTGGTTCAATAACTGGCATATGATGATGCCTACACCAATCAACTTAATAAATCATTTACAGTTTACCTAAATGAGAGATTAAAAGTACAAATTTAACACACCAATGCCTGATATGTAAGCTTTTTTCCAGACACAGCCCTGACTTGAGTTACTTCCTTGTTGGATGCTTCATCTCCGTTGTCTTGTTGAGCAGCAGATGTCTTTATATCTTGTACAATGTAGCGACGAATCTTTAAAATGTTTAACCTACACCATTTGAGATAAACAAAACAATACAGTTCGTATTTATATATACCTTGACTATTGCTATGAAAATACTTTTTGATATTATTAGTTAGTAAAACTAACTATAATAATTATTTTTAAAAAGTAGTTAATTACAATTCATTTGTTTCCAATGCAAGCTGGGCTTTAAGCCGACTCATGTTTGCTGGGCCACTAAAAACACCACGTTCATTTAGAACTGAAAGACAATCAAAACAAATGATAACTGTAAATAAAGACAAACAAAATAAAAGATATAAATTATTATAGAGAAAAGCCATTTATTTTAGATCTTAAATTAATTTTTTATTTGAGCATTGATAACCAAGAATGTTTTTCCCCACATCAACTCACCTTGGGCTTTGCTAAGGTAGTGGTTAAACAGCTGCTCGCAGACTGTGACTATATGTACTGTGATGCGTCGGTTCAACTCTTTGTTATTCTCTGCAGACTATCAAAAAAATAAAATACTTTTAAGCTTGGCACTCAGAACTTAAACTTAGCTTTTATGCTGTATCATAAATAAAATAATTAACATGTTAGGTAGTTTTAATGTTCTAAATGATTGTTAATTCATAGCATATATATACTTAGTTAAACCAAAAATTATTAATTAAAATTTTTTATAACTAAATTATAATGAATTATTAAAAAAAGGAAGGTAGTTACCAGAAAAGGATCATCAATTTGTCTTCTAATTTCTGGCCATATTGAATTTACTTCACCTAATATAATAGCAGCCTAAATAAAAGAAGTTTATTTATTTTTGTGTTTTTGCAGGCAGTGTATCAAAAAATTATCTATATGTAATTTTAATTTAAAATCTGTTTTATTTTCTGGTAATTTTATTAATCTAGTTCTGCAGTTTAAAAAAAATTCAATTGTTATTGCAAAATCAAAAACTGACCAAATTCCTTTGATCTTCTGTAGACAAAAATGGGATGTCTGGCTTTGGCATAATTCTCCTTCTTACATAGCTGACCATTACATCTAAGGATTGAGGTTGTGTTTTTATTTCCTCCTATAATAGACACAAAATTATATACATGGTTTAGTGTTTGTGCTGTTTTTTTTTTTTTTGTTAACTTATAGCTGCACCAAATTTATGACAGAGAATACTAAAATATAACATCTTACATTTATGGGTGTGACTGGTCTGTCTAGCTGTATAATTGGAGTTGGTTCTGGAACTAAAATAAAAATTAAACTGTTTGATAAATGAAAAAACAATTACTGTAACTTTTTAAAAATAATTTGTAAAATTAAGGCTATTTTACATGCAAAACAATTTTTCTAAACACTGAAACTCTTATGTTTATTCAAGTTTAAAAATGTAAATTTTACCATCCTCATTTGTGAATGGAGCAAAAAGTGAAAGTGGGCCAAGAACTTTCTGGATTCGTGTCTGTACATCTGCCTACAAATCAGATGCAAATGAAATAAATGATGCATGGTAGTTTGTTTAAACATGGGTGCATGAATGAAATTATATAATTTAAGATAAATATGAATTTAAAAGGCTCATATAATACTAGACATTCTAATTGAACAATAAAAACCTGACAGTGCTCATGAACAAACCCTGTAAACATCACACATTTGTAAGACATACTAAAGTCTTATTACATCTAACTTTTTATCTTGAGAATATCTGGTTCAAACAATAAACACAATGGTATAATGGCTATAAGTACATTTTATTGTTTTTTTTCTGATGATATTGCTATCATTTTTCGGGTTGTGCTTACTTCTATGGTAATACTCCATGCAGGTTTTTTAAAGGGATCAAATATCTTAATATGAAGTGGTCTTTGGTGTGCATATTGCACTGCCTACAATATCTTCTTAAGTACAATGGCTAACAAAATAGAAATAAAGTCAACTCTTGTAGATAAAAGACTTACTTGGTTTGCAAAACCTGTCCACTGCAGAGGATACATGTCATCAACCTTTTCAGGTTTACTGCTCGCAGTTGATGCATATTTTGGTAGTCTGCCAAATTGACTGGAGTGAGCATGGTACTGATTTTCAAACGTTGAAGGCATTTGTCATCCAAATGTATCTAAAATTAGGTATTCAAAATGAAATTTTTATAATGAAATTAAATAAAATTTAACACTTCCACCTGATAGACACTGTTTTCATCAGAACAGAAACACCAAATTTATTGATATATGTCCATTTTTAAAAAAGTTATGAATTTTTTAAAACTCAAAAAATGCGTTTGCTTTTTGAACAGTAAAGGGTCTATTTGAGACCCCTACTAACTTCTACAATAACTAAGTTAGAACTCTCAAATTTCTTGCACACACAGCCAGTAATACAAATAGCAAACCCAATTTTTTTCAAGGTAGTCAGCCAGATATAAATAGAAAATTTATTCACATAAAAATGAGCCAAAGCACAATTTTACCGAAGTACGAAAAGGGAGACAAAAAGTTAATTTACAGTCATTTTTAAAAAATCATAGAAAATCAACTAATTAAGCCACATTAATAATATAAATGTTCTAAGAAAGGAAATTCAAACCATGTTAATATAAAATAAGCAGGTAAAGAATTAATAAAGAAAGTAATTAGCGAGACCAGATTCAGCAAGGTCAGTTTATAAAAATTAGAAATTTCATCCTTTTTCAAAAAATTATTAAAAAATATTTAAGTAAGGTATCTTAATAAATTTTACACCAACTTAAAGCACATGATGTTCTTAATATATAATAAACACAGAGTCATAAAATAATCATTCTGCAAAACAATACAAGGCATCCTTCCTTAACGCCCAAAATCAAGAATTTTCATTACCTAACATCTTGCAAAATGTGTTCTTACTTTTAAGAAAGTAATATAAATTGTGTAGGAAACATGTAAGCATTACTTTGTTATAAAAAACTAAATAACTATACTACTACTTTACTTATATACTATAATAAGAAGAAATTCCATGCATTTTAAAAACTGACGAAGTAAGATAACTAATTAGACTGAAATTCTTTTTAAATTACCCTAATAGAGTTGTGATGTTCATCTAGTTTTGTTACTCTGGTTCCTAATCATGACTTGTTTAGCATAAAGTTACTTGTTACTAGTATATTTATTTCTTCTAGTTAGTTATTGATCAAAGTCAACTTCTGGAAATGTCTAGCTCCTAACTTATACAATTATCAGAAATCTTAGAGCAGGTTCAAAAAGACAGGTCAATATCCTGATTGGGAAAGTTCTCTATGAGGTTGGGTAGCATTGTAATTAATAGTCAATATCCTGGTTGAGTTTGTCTTCTTCAAGTTTACAGATCAAATTATGGAATCTAGTAAGGGATCCTTCCATTGGTCCAGAGTATAGAAAATGTCTGTGAATAAAAACAATTAATTAGCATTTCAAATAAACTGACTTATATAGCAGGCCTGTATATCTTTATACCAACTTAGATATCAATCATGTAACATTACATCATTATAAATAATAAGCAAAGTGCATACAATACTAACATTTG
Source organism: Physella acuta (assembly GCF_028476545.2). Taxonomy (NCBI): domain Eukaryota; kingdom Metazoa; phylum Mollusca; class Gastropoda; family Physidae; genus Physella; species Physella acuta. Next base: position 479,126 of record NW_026732025.1, read on the forward strand.
ACATATGGTTTCCTTCAAAAGTATTCAGGAGTCCTGTTGTTGCTTTCACAACAATACAAAATTTTTGGTAGGCCAATGAGTTTCCCCTTTCTTTTATGCTAATATCTTGCTCTGTAAATAGAATAATAATATTAAAAGTAAGGCTGCTCAATGCTTTTTAGATATTAAATGTAAGCACTATAGATAATTCTACTACTAAATATTAACATGAAAGCAATAGTGAATCTAACTAATCTAAGTAGATCTAGACTAAATCTAGAAACAACTTTGGACTAAACTATTATGGAAGGGGGGCTATATTTTATTTTAAGTCGTCTTTACAATAAATCTAGAGATAAAAAATGTAAAAGATCGTAATATTCTAAAATTTAATGTAACTACTGCACATATATAGAATAGTTAACTATTAAACTAGGAAAGACCAAAAAAAAACAATGCTACAATAAATTGAAAGTATGCTGTTAACCGCTGCGGTAATATAATAGTTGAACCCAACACTGCGAGAAAGTAAAAAAAAACATGGCGGACAATCGGCTTGAAATATCGACAAAATACTGATAGTTTAATCGGCCGATGTTATTAACTAACATAATTTACTAAAACAAATTAAATTCTATCATCCTTTTAAACATCTTTTTGATTTAATTGTGCATTCCTTTTTTATTTCAGTGACCATAAATTAAATACAACGGACTTTTAAAAAAGGCTAGATAATTTTTTGGAAAAAAAATTTTTAAGCGTGGAGCAATTACCGATAAGCGGACACTAATATTCAAATGTATTAAAGCAGCAGTTAATCATAAATAAATAGAATATAGCTAGTAATATAATGTGCATTCAACTTACCTGCACGTGCTTTTAAATCCACTGTAATCAACGAATAAACACAAAATCTGGTTCCGAACCGAGGTCGGGTGTTCCGGAATTCAACACAATCTTGACTCAAGCCGGCGAAATTTAGATGCGGGTCGTCGCGATTTGTATACATTGGTTTCATTTACTGCGGTCCGACCCCATACATGGAGTGTTCATTAAATCGTAACAGTTTTATGGCAAATTGGATGCCCTTTCGGAATATACAACTTTGGCGGCTGTAAAATTATTTTTTCATGGAAAAAAATCATTTTAAAATTTTAAATTGAACATTTTTAGCATTTAATTATATTATACAGCTGGTAAAGTTATACCATCTTACAGAGCTACCATTCTTCTTTCTAAATCAGTAGTTTTTAATTGCGTATGTGTTATGGGGTCGGACCGCCGCGCGATGCCGCAACGCGACCAAAATTTTTTAAAACCGGCTTAAATTTTTCGGCTCATTTAGAATACCTACTAAAATGTAAATCAATATTGAGAAAAGTTACTAAATCAATATATTTTTTTTTTAACTTTAAGGAGGTACAGCAAGTAAAACTAGTCATTTCCAAAACTCAGGTTTCTCACAAAATCAATGCTTAGTAGCAACCATGCATAACAGGTGGAAAAATACTTAGCATAGGGCCTACATATATTGTCATAATATATCATTTGGATTCGGAGTAATTAGTGTTAAGGAGTAGACTAGTAAAATGTAGACAAGGTAAGCCTATTGTTGAAGGTGTTAAGAACAAAACCTTTTTTTTTAAATTTTATAAGTAAGTTTATATTTATATTCCCTTATAATCAAGTTAATAAACTAACCTAGTTCCTTTGTGCTCTTAACTGTGTCATGCTTTTTATTTACTCTTGTAATATTCCAATGACCGGTGCTTGATGCAGGTCTAGTATTTGTTTTCAGGCTTTCTGAAAGTAAGAATAAAATTAATATAAAAAGCTGAATAGGCAAGACTAAGACCTAGCCTAGTACAAAAGGTTATATTAATAATTTAGTAGGCGTATAATGTCATATAATTATTTTGTTAGGCTATTTAGCAGGCCTATTGTAACAACGTTTTTTTTATTAAATAAATATTTTATTTTTATAAAGTTATAAAGATCTATCTGTGTCTACTAGATCTACCTTCCCCTAAATAATGTAGATTGTAGGGCTAGGGCTTATAATATAAAATAAGATTAAGTAAGTTATCATTATGTGGAATATGTTGTTATAACTATTATTAATAGTGTTTATAGCCTAATTAATAGTAATTACTAAATTACTAATTAGTAATAATTAGGCCTAATTAATTAAATTACTAAATTGTTAGGCGTATGCCTAAATGAAATTTTTATTTTTGGAAGCTTCTTCAATCTAGATCTAGATCTAGAGATCTTAAAGATTAAAAACTATTATCATTTTAATATAAATATGCCGATTGGAATTTGAATCATTAAAAAAAAATAAAAAGATTTTAGAAACTTAGGAGGCGTTTTAAATGACACAAATCACAATGACAACAAACACATTTTCTAATGTAATAATGTATAGGCCTACTAATACATTGAGTTTGAATTTTTAATTAATAATACAATTGTATGGTAATAGACGTCCAATTTTTAAAGATTTAGATCTAATTTTTTAGATCTAACTACATTTAATTTTTTTAATTACAACCATTGTGCTTCCGTCGTTGCCAAGGAATGAAAGGTATTATAAACATCCGGCAAAAAACTTTAAAGTGTATTTACAATATAACCTACAAAACAATGATAATAACGATATGAATTTTTCTAATAATAAAGATTAACTTATTATAATTTTAATTCAGGAACTTTTAGAAAGTTAACTAGTACTAATAATACAATGAATTGCAAGTGATATAATATTATAGATCTATGTAAAACAATGTCTTATTTTGTTTTGTTTCTTTTTTTATTTTTATTGTCATGAAGAAAAACGAAAGTAGAATTTGTTCTAACAAAAAGTGAAAGTAGCTTATCTAGATTTCTAAATCCCCTATTCTACGTCTGATATCAGTATGCCAAAGGGATACTACAACCCCAAACATAACTTTTTACTCTAACCACACACTGATAAATAAGCCTGACTGTCTCCTGTGTCCAAAAAAGTAAGTCTAAAAAGTAAAAAACTAATTAATTATTAATTAAGTAAGTAAGTACTAAGTAAGTAGTAAGTACTACTAAGTACTAACTAAGTAGTTAAGTCATAAGTAGTAGTAGGCCTGTTTGTTTTTTAATAGTAAGAACTAAGAAGTACTAAAGTATTAGTTAATAATAATTAGTTAAATTAGTAGTACTAGTAAGTGACTGTAAGTAAGTAGGCCTTCTTCTTCTTCGTTCTTAATTTTTAGTGTTGGGAGGGATCGAGCCTTATCTCATCTGCCAGATGGTTTGAACGCGGGACTTTTTTTTTTGAATTTATCAACCATGAGCTTTGCCGACTCGACCATGCTTCCATCACAATTAAGGATTACGTGTCAACTGGTTATGCGCCCTTGAGGCCATTGACTCCGATTTCAGCCTGCTTTTCTTTTTGGATTTGCTTCCATAGCCTTTGTCCAACCAAGAACAAACCACAAGGCAGCAGTTGTTTGATTTTGGAGTTGTCTCTCCTAGAAGAGTGGCTATCCCCAGCTAACGAGCCTCATCTGCCCGAGGGTTTGAACTCGAGACTTTTCTGTTTAGCAACCATGAGCTTTACCGACTCGACCACGCCTACTTGAACTTGTTTGTACTACTAAGTCTAGTAGTTACTAATAATTATTAATTAACTAGCCTAGTACTAGTTTCTAGAATCTCACTACATTAGTACTCATAGTACTAACTTATTACTTACTAAGTACTGTCTGCCTTCTACACTTAAGTACACTGACAAATACTTGAGTCGGTAGTGTTAATGGCTAATGGTATAGTATATGATAAAAGATATAAGTATAAGATTCTAGATTAGAATCTACTAGCTAGTAGGCTAGGTATGTACTAAGAACCTTTTTATTATTTTTTGTATTTATATATTATATTTTTTTTTATTAATATCTATCTAGAGTCCTTAGTGACTTAGTCTATACATACTCCTATATCTAATCCTTAGTATTATATTCTGAATTTCATTTATTTTCATTTTACCATCAGACATCATGAATGGAAACTTTATTATGAAGCCTATTGGCACAATGAAAAGTGTCTTTCACTACAAAAATGGAACACCTCGCCAGTCATCCCTTTGTCAAACAGCAAGAGGTATCCTTACAATTGAAAAAACTATTTTCAATAACCCAGAGCACTCACTGGAGGGACTTGAACAGTTTTCACATGCATGGTAATTGGACAATGTGATTTTTGTATTTGCTACACCCTTGCTCCATTAACCCTAACCACATATTTGAGGTCACATAAACAAGTGCCCCATAGACCGTCAGGTTTGAAAAGGGAACTTTACTTTACTTACATATTTGATTTGCAAGTGCATCTGATAATAATATTTTAGCTTGACACCAGGGATATATTAGGTTAGGTTAGGTTTGCCTGTCACCCATCCTGGGACATAGGCCGCTGACAAGAGCTTTCAAGGTATGTCTGTGCTGGGTTAGTTTCTCCAACGGTCCCCAGGTGTATCCAGCCTTCTTGGTGTCTTCTTGTAGGTCAATTCTCCAATTCTTTCTTGGTCTGCCTCTTTTCCTTTTGCCCTCACCTACCTTGGAAGTATTATTGATAAGTAGAGTGGCACAGAAGCAGACATAAAAATAAGTACAGGCAAGGCAACTAAAAAATGTTTGGTGTTCTGGAGATTCAACCCTTGGGATAAAAATCTGGGTCTTCAACACACTAGTAAAATCTATTTTACTTTATGGAGCTGAGATATGGAGAATAACTGCCAGGAATAAGGGAGATATTACAATATGATATTTCATTAGTTTGGTTGGTGTGGTTGGGCCAGTAAAGCTCATGGTCGCTTAGCCAAAAGGTCCTGAGTTTGAACCCCTGGGCAAATGAGGCTCAATAGCTAGGAAATGCTACCCATCTAGGAGAGAAAACTCAATCAAACAACTACAGCCTTGTATTCTGTAGTTTGTTGTTGAATGGACAAAGGCTTTGTGAGTAAATCCAGAAAGAAGAGCAGGTTAAAATCTCAGTCAGCAGGCCACAAGGCACATAACATGTTTAGTACTTAGTACTTAGTACTTAATTGTTTTGAGAAAATCCCATCCAACATCACAATTAAAAAACAAAGAAGAAGAAAAGATTAATGTATTTAAGTAAAAAAAATTACTGCTATTTATAAATATCTAATAATATTTTTTTTCTGTATTATTAGTTTTAATAAAAATTAATTAACCTGAAACATTTAAACTGCCCAATCACAAACTATATTTAATTACTACTGCTACAAACACAAAAAACATGCTTTATTATATAAAAATTTAAAGTTATATTATGTTAAGGATGTCAACAGTTAAGTTTTAAATATATGAAGAAATATATGTTTTTTTATTTATTTAAACAGGATTCTGTTTGTTTTCCATAAAAACAATAATGCTCACACAAAAGCTAAGGTCAAGCCACCTCGTTTAGATGGACAGAAGGTCGGAGTTTTCTCTTCACGATCTCCGTATAGGCCAAACAATATTGGTCTTTCATTGGTCAAAATAGATAAAATAGAAGGTACGTAAGTCAACTTGTTTTATTTTAAACCAAGGTTAGAATCAAGCCGTAATTATTTATTATTTATCTTCTTCTTCTTCTTCGTTCTTAATTTTTATTGTTGGAAGGGATCGAGCCTTATCTGCCAGAGGGTTTGAACTCGAGACTTTTTTCGAATTTATCAACCATGAGCTTTGCCGACTCGACCATGCTTCCATCACAATTAAGGATTATGTGTCAACTGGTTTTGCGCCATTGAGGCCATTGACTCCAATTTCAGCTTGTTTTTCTTTTTGGATTTGCTTCCATAGCCTTCGTCCAACCAAGAACAAACTTCAAGGCAGCAGTTGTTTGATTTTGGAGTTGTCTCTCCTAGAACAATGGCTGTCCCCAGCTAACGAGCCTCATCTGCCCGAGATTATTTATCAATTGTATTAACTAAATGTAAACGCCATTACATATATTTTTATGCCAGATAAAATATGTGTTTATTTTGATTCCACATTATTTCACTTATTTTATTTCCTTAGGAGCTACTGTCCACTTTTCTGGCATTGATCTCTTGGATGGAACTCCAGTGCTGGACATCAAACCATATATTCCAGATTATGACCAACCAAGAACTTTTTCTCTAGATGACCCAGATCCCCCTTCTAAGACAGAGTTGGTTGCTGAAAACAATGAAAATAAAAGTAACCTATTTCCTGAGTTGAAGGATACTGTTATACTGTGCCAGAATAATTCCAACTCTGGTCAATTAGCAAGTGCTGAGAGTAGAGCTTGTCAGGCTCAGACTGCTTGCGGAACTGAAGAGCTAGACACATCTGTACCCAGCCTGCACCCTGTTGTTGAAGGCTTTTATTCCTTGTCAGCCGCCCTAGAAAAGGCAGGAGAAACACTGGGTCAGGGTGCTGTCAACAGGAGCTTTGATCCACCCCTTAAGGATTCAGTATGTGTAAATAAAAGTGACCAAAATGACTGTCTTCAACAAGATGTTGAAATTGAAACTGATTTAGAAAATACTCAGGTTGATCTTTTGATAGATAATATTATTTCTAAGACATTGCAAGATTTAACGTCTATTTTACCTAGTAATTGTTCTGTTGTAAGTGATCAAGCTACCCACTCAATATCAAGTAGAAGTAACGCAAGTATTAAAAGTAATGAACCGAATAGTAAAACTAACAATAAAGAACCACAACTCTGCAGGGATTCGTCTTCAGAAAATTTATCATCAGTTACTTCCCATGGACCAGTCGGCTCGAACATATCCCCAGTTGTTGCCCCTTGGTTGTCGAAACCACCGGTTAAAAAACTACAAGTCGAGTTCACCGCCCAAGCTCGGCAACAGCTGGACAAGTTTAGTCAAAGCTCCACAGATCCTCTCTACAAACTGGACATGTTGACAGGCGCCGAGGAGGCGACGAGGTCTATAGCAGAGATCCTGCGAGAGGAGCCTAGGTCGGTGTACCGGCGCCACCACTGCCAGGACAGCTTGTACTTCTTCACGCTCGACCGGATGCACGTCACGTGCTGGTTTGATGATGACGTGGCTCAGGTCGTCAGGGTCAAGCCGGTCAGTCTGGTGCCCAAGTTAAAAACTAATTAGTTTTTATAATCATGTTTAGGGATGTTTTGAAAAAGTACTGAAAATTATTTTATTATATGCACCAGAATCTGTAAAGTCTGAAAGTTAGAAACAATAAATACGGTTGTTCAACATAGTGCTTAGTCTCAATCTATGTAGCCTACCAGAATACATTGCCTGCATGCAAATACATTTGTTTAAAAATAAAAGTAAATGTAAAAATTATGTGTATATATATATATATATATATATATATATATATATATATGTTACGGTCAAAGCCCGAAGTGCGGCCAAACCCCGGATTGGCCAGCCAATGCGCGGATTGGCCGGCTCTCTTGGCCAAAGCCCGAAGAACTTAGAACTAAGATCGTATTTCGTACATTGGCCGGCCAATGTGCGCACTGGCCGGGACGTACTGGCCAAAGTCCGAAATGCTTAAACTTGACAGCGTATTTTGTACATTGGCCGGCCAATGCGCGCATTGGCCGGGATGTCCTGGCCAATGTTCTATCTAGACTAAGTTGTGATCGCGTTTTCATTATTCTGGGTGCGGTTTCATTGTGAGTAACGTATTTTTTAGCTCTTGTTTGTATAGCATTCTATATGCAAGGCGACATGGATCAAAAGGGCCGTCAGACCATGAGACAGACATAGCAAATGGCTGTCAAAAGAAAATAATGTAAATCCATGTTGATTTCCATATATGGGCTACAACTGTATGTGACAGCCTCCTCTATGATGACGAGGTGAGACAATCATCAAAGAACAAAATCAAAGACAGTCGGCGTCACCGACCACGCGCAACAAGACGGAACGTTCAAAAGACTTTGCCGCGTTCCTTGTAAGTTGAACAATAGTGTCCAAGCGACTTGAGATGGCGTGGGCGTGGGCGTCAGAAACCATATTTCCCCAACAAGAAATGGAGGTTGCCATAAATGCAACTACATCCTCAGCTAACATATCTGCTGCCGTGGCGGAACGTCCAGACCAGTTGCGTGACAATAATGTGGCCAACAGATTCTGTATAGTTTGTGAAAAACATTGTAGTGCAGCTCATTCTTGTGGATCCTGTGGCAAAGATGTCCATGCTATATGTGGAATACCCAATGAAACAGACGAAGGGTACGAAGGGAACATTACCTGCAGATTGTGTCACAACAAACAAGACATCATGGAACACAGGTCAGCAGCTCATACTGGCTTGCAAAATCAAGGTGCTAAGATGCTTAAAACATCAAATACAAAATTTAAAGATGGTGAAGTG